>NW_020837982.1:14711046-14735668 GCF_003676395.1 Aethalodelphis obliquidens
TGTGTGTGTGTGTGTGTGTGTGTGTGTGTGTGTGTGTGTGTGTGTGTACCAGACCTTCTTTATCCATGCATCTGCGGATGGACATTTAGGTTGTTTCCATGTCTTCGCTGTTGTGAATAGTCACACCGGCAACTTCTTACTGTTTGATTCTCAGCTCAGATGTCACCGTCTTGTTGCAGCTCCTCTTACCACCTGATGTGTGTGCTCTCTCCCTCCCCAGTCACATCCCCCTATTTCATATTCTTCATAGCACGTGTTATCCTCTAAAATTAGCCTGCTCATTCATTTGTTCCTGTGTCTGTTCCCATCACCAATATGTGAGCTACGCGGGAGCAGGGATCTTGTCTTCCCATCATGGCTGCATTCTCAATGCCTAGAACGGGCCTGCCACATGTAGGCAGCGCTAAAAATAGACGTGTCACGACTGGATGGCCCACGCCTATTTTAGGCACAGAACCTGCCCAGCGCGTCGCGCCAGTTTGACTCGTTCCTATTTTTTACGGAAGCAATTTAGCGTGATGGCTCTGAGTTTAAGTGCTGGGATCTGACCCTCCAAGGTGGAAGCCCAGCTCTGCTGCTTCCTAATTTTGCCTGACAGTGGGCAAGTCAATTACCTCTATATGCTTTGGTTTCTTGCCTTGGAAAATAGTAATAACAATGAATTCCTACCCAGTAGGGTTTGAGAGTTAAGTGACGTAATAAACGTAAACGCCTAGCACGGTGCTTGACATGAATACATAGTAAAGAAACAGAAACTGCTGCTGTAATTAGGGCCCCGCCGTGAGTCCAAAATCACCCCTGAGAACTGCCGAGCCCCGAGGAGCAAATCTGCCTGGATTCGCGGACAGTGGACAGCAGTTTTCAGAGATGGAGGGGCGTGTGTGCGTGTGTGTATGTTTAGGAAACAGAGTGGATATTAGAATAAGACTTTTTGTCTCTGAGTCATCCTACAAACTGTGCTGCTGATGCCTAAGATAATTTTAGAGAGAACACTCATCTCAGACAAGTCCGATCGACTACTTCCAAACCCTGGAACGTTCTGTCTCCCCTTCCCTCAACTCTTAAGGATCTCTCGCACACTAGAATCAGGGAAATGTGTATTTTAATAGCTTCTCTTTGACCCGGAAAACCACTGGTCAGGGTGAAGCTCGCTAAGTAAGGTCTCTCTACCTGGGCGCTAATGGTCCCCAGAATAGTGGGTGATGCTCTCAGCCTAGACCCTCGTCTGCAAGAGAAACACATTTTGGCAGGTTTTCCGGACGGGTGGGCAGTTGAATCCTTCAGAGATTCAATATTCTTCTACGTGAAGTGGGGGTGAGCAGAGTTTGGAGGAGAGAGCAAATGATACCTCAGTCACGGGTAGGCATTAGGTCAAATAAATCAGCACAGTACCCCACGTCTACCGAGCCCTCAGCTTTTCCTTTGTCTCAGAGCATTTCTATAGAAATAGAAATAATTTGTAGTCTGTAGTGCGTTGCAGTCCATTAACTTCCTCTCTTCGCCCGCCTTTGATTATAGATTTTCACTATCCCCTTTTTGACGTGCAAGTATGTCACCTTAATCCATTTCTTCCTTCCTTTTTTTCCTTTGGTAGCTTCCTTCTAGTTGCTTGATTCTTTTCTCTTTTTTCCTTTTCCTTTTCTTAATTTCTTGACTCTTAAAAGCATCGACACAAGCAAAGACTCACCACTGATTGAGGTTTCACCCCATTAACGCCTGTGCCCTTGGAATCCAAGCGCTCACATCACCCTCAGTGTCTCCCCTGCAGTGAATGCTGTCTTAGGAGCTCACCTGGGCCACAAGCACAGGCCCTAGCTTGTGGCCTATATCCCCTTACACCATCACTACAGGACTTGTTTAAATCCGTGTTGTCATCTTCATTCAATGATCTGTGTAGCCATTTCAAACAAAAGGCTGAGGCAGCTCTCTATGTCTTGATAGGAAATTACATGAATGATACCTCTACATGAAAAGGACAGCAAAGTGTAGAGGGGGTTATGTCATGTGTTAACAGTTGTGAGGGAAAATGTGTCCACTAAAAATGGACAAACGGGGCTTCCATGGTGGTCCGGTGGTTAAAACTCCTAGCTCCCAATGCAGGGGGCCCAGGTTGCATCCCTGGTCAGGGAACGAGATCCCACATGCCGCAACTGAAGATCCCGTGTGCTGCAACTAAGACCCGGCACAGCCAAATAAATAAATAAATATTTTTTAAAAATGGACACACACTCACATATACAATTGGATCTTCTTAGCATATTTATGGAAGGATACCTAGAAAACTGATCACTGGCATGGTTTCTGGAGAGGGGAACCCAGTGGCTGAGGGTTAAGGATGGGAGAAGACTCTCTGCTGTAAACCCTCCAGCACCTTTTGAGTTTTATACCATTTGCTTTTCAAAAATGAATTCATTTGAGATAGAGAAAGAGAGAAAGCTTATTCTCCATGTGAAAATCTTAGCAATTAACGTGCAGTTGAAACAGGAATAGCTTTCTCGTCCTGTGGTCCTTCGTCACTTAAAGTGGCTCTCTTTGCCACCTAAAAGCATCTCATAATCATCGGTGAGGATGTTGAGTGACTGGAAATGACTAGAAGATAAAGTTGGCCCCCTGCTTGGGAGAAGGGCCCCTCCAATCCTACCATTTCCAACTGGTTTTTCCTGTGTGAATCTGGAAACCAGACACCTGGCTGTCCCCTCACCACCTCCCTCCAAGACCGATGGCTGTGTGGTCCTCAGGGCTGTTCTTGTGCTTGACCTACAGTCCGCTAGGCATCCCGGGCGTGGTTTTCTGCTCCACTCACTGCCAGGACTAATCGCACTGATCTTTTTCATTTGGAAAAACTCCACTCACTGGTAGATACATTTCTCCAAAGGATGCCAACTTCCAGGCCACTAGAAATTGCCTGTCATCTGCTGTAGGCAAGATCCTCCCTTGCCTTGCTTCCTTGTCAAATTCTGAAGAAGGACTCAGAAAGGGCTTCAGTCCCGCCGGAAAGGCAGGTGGGTCATGGGTCTCTGGATCCTCAGCATAAAGAAAATGGTCTTGTGTGGCTGGACTCTCTGACATTCGGGATTGGGGGGAGCGTCTTCAGTGGTTGTGATTCAGATATTTTAGGAGCTTTGCAGATTGAACACCTTTCTTTAAACCCAAACCTCAGCACTCTCGATGTTTTGGGCTGGATAATTCTTTGTTTCAGGGGGCTTTCTGCTGCACTGTAGGATGTGTAGCAGCATCTCTGGCCTCTACCCACTAGATACCAGGGATGTCCCCCACATGGTGACGATCACATACATCTCCAGACTTCGCCAAACATCCCGGGGGGACAAGAATTACCCCTGGTCAAGAACTCTAATACCTTAATCCATCCTTTTTCTCTGAGCATGACAAATGTTACACCTGCACAACTCCTTTTCTTTTTTAACCATTTTAGAGATTTTTCTAAAATATGCTTTCAGTAACTTTTTTTTGGAAAGGTGAGGGTGGGAGCAGGTGCTCTCCGAAGATACTGTCCCTCTGCCTTTAATTAAGTCTCTGGACACCTGGACCTGATAGCTCTGTAGGACAGCTAGAAAGTGGTGTTTACATTTGGATATATTAGTACTTCGTTGCCTGGTCTCGTTTTTACCAAGAACAATGTCCCATTTTATGTGAAATGACGGGGTAGCAAGATTATTCCTCGAGTGAAAGGGCTCAGACCTCTGTGGAGTGGACGTGTCTAAGGGCAGGGAGGGGGTTATATTTGAGACCCGTTGAGGACACCTGGTGTCCTGGGCTCCCCTCCACCTGGACTAACCCAGGAACCCTAGGAACTTCCATACCACTCTTGGGGGTTAGTCTACCTCCTGTGACCTTCCCTGGAGATACCTAGAGCCCATGGGTCTCCTGGGGATGTTCAAACCAGATTCCTAAAACTCCACCTCCAGCTTGGTGCTGCTCTCAAGTCACCCAGTTGCCTGTCTCAGGACTGAGTTCTTTTAATCCAATCATGTTGCTCTTAAACAGGCCCTCAGTGGTCCCCAAGTGCCCCTAGAAGGAAACCCCAGTGCCTGCCTCTGGTTGACGAGGCCCCGCACCATCCCGCCTCCGCCCCCTCCCCCAACCTCTCCCCCATCACACACTGTGCTCCAGCCACGCTGGTCTGCTGGGGATGCAGAGCCAGCTGAGCTGGCTAGGTAGCCCACCTCCGGGCCTTTGCACCTGCAGTTCCTCTGCCCGGAATGTTCTTTCCCAGGTCATCTGGAGGTATGGCTGACTTTCTCTCCCTTCAGGTTGCTTCTTAAATGTCTCCCCTCGGCGGGGGGGTGGGGGGGGCAGTCTTTTCTCCTCACCGCCCCCTCCCCACAGCTGCCCGCTCTGCCCATCGTCCTCCTTTCTGCTGTTCCCATGACACTTCCCACTCTCGAAAGGGTCTCCTTCAAAGTGTCTGTGTTTAGTGTCTGTCTCCCTGCCCTGGGATGTAAGTTCCATGAGAGCAGTGTCTGGTCTCAGTCACCACGGACGTGGTACCCAGATAGGCACACCATTCATGCTGGGGAGTAAGCAAGTTACAGCCGAGGATCTCTGGGTGCTAAGACAGGAGATTCTGGGCTGGGAGGGGCTCCATCACTTTCTGTTTGAAGAGCTTTCTGTGTGGCAGTGGGGACCGGAAGACCCGAGGATATCTACCTGTTCTTTTTTAAATTGTTTGGCCGCGCTGTGCGGCATGTGGGATCTTAGTACCCTGACCAGGGATCGAACCCGTGTCCCCTGGAGTGGAAGCACGGAGTCTTGACCACTGGACCGCCAGGGAATTCCCGGATATCTAGCTGTTCTTACCTTCTTGTTCTCCGTGTGTGCTGGGTGGGTCCAGCTCAGGAAGGAGAGGGCTTGTTGACACTTAAGGAGGGAAGGTGGATTATGCTGTGGTCCTTCTGCCTGCCCACCTCCCTCCCTCCTTCTTTCCATCCCTCCCTCTTTCCATCCCTCCCTCCCTCTCTTCCCATGTAACATAAAGCTTACCACTTTAGCTATTTTAAAGAGTACAATTCAGTGGCGTTTAGTAGAGTCACAATATTGTGCAACTACCACCATGATCTACTTCCAGAACATTTCCATCACCCCGAAAGGAAATCCCATACTCATTAGTCAGTCGTTCCCCTTTCCCCCTCCCCCCAGCTCTTGGCAACCACGAATCTACCTTCTGTCCCTATGGATTTGTTTATTCTGGATATCTTATATAAATAGAACTGGACGTTATGTGCACATTTGTGCCTGGTTTATCTCACTTATTGTGATGCCTGCAGGGTTCACCCGTGTTGTAATCTGTGTCAGGAGTTCGTTCCGTGTTTATGGCTGCATAATATTCCGTTGCGTGGATAGACCACATTGTGTTTATTCCCTCATCCCTTGATGGGCGTTTCTGCTGTCTCCACCTTTTGGCTATTGTGAATTGGGCTGCCCTTTGCATCATGCCCATGTTTTTGTTCAGCCATCTGTTTCAAATTATTTTGAGTACATGCCCCAGAGTGGAATCGCTGGGCCATATGGTAATTTTGTTTAACTTCTTGAAATGCTGCCAAGCTTTTCTACAGTGCTGGACCATTTTACATCTCTACCGGCAAAGCATGAAGGTTCCAATATCTCCACACGCTCACCAATATTTATTTTTTGTATTTAAAAAATAAATTATTAAGATTATGAGAGCCATCTTCATGGGTGTGAGGTGGTATCTAATTGCAGCTTTGATTTGGGTTTCCTTAATGACTAATGATGTTAAGCATCTTTTCATGTGCTTATTGACCATTTTATATCTTCTTTGTGGAGTATACCTTATTTTGATGATTATTTTGTTTGCATTGTAATTCTGTGTGAACATTTTTCTCTCTTCCTTGACCATAAGCTGACTTATTTCTAAAATGGGGCTAATATACTTCTTGAGAGAGATGATTTTTAGAAATTAAGGCATGGCTCGAATCTTTAGCATAAGTTTGAAATCTTCTCTTTTTTCCCTGCTGCTATGCTACTTTATTTTAAAACGCAGCATGTAGGGAATTCCCTGACAGTCCAGTGGTTAGGACTTCACGCTTTCACTGCCATGGTCCAGGTTCAATCCCTGGTTGGGGAACTAAATTCCCACAAGCTGCATAGCGCAGCCAGAAAATGAAATGAAACAAAATGAAAATGAAATTAAATTACATTAAAAATGCAGCATGTAAACCTTAGCCTTATTTTCCAACTTAGCAAATTTAATCGTTTTAATTTTCTGAATTTTGACATCTCTGAGTCTAACCCAGCATTGTATCCTCTGAATTTTTAGGTTTTATTCATATTTTAAAGTCAGTTTGTTTCTCAGCTAAGGTAACATCTAGGCAACTATTTGACTTCTTGCTATTTTAGTGTAAGTGGGTGACTGTTGAAGTAGTTTTCATGACCACGTTTTCTTCCTTTTCAGAAAAAGTTGCCTTTGACCACACTGGCTCAGTGTCTGGTGGAAGGATCAGCTCTCCTGGGAGATGACACGCTTCTTGGGTAAGACAATTCCACGTATGGGTTTGTGCTAAATCCAGGTGAGTCCCCATCCTTACAAGGGGACTAACAGTCCTCACGGAGATAGTGAGGACACCTGTGGTCTGGCTGGAGACTGGACGGGGAAGAAGGAAAGGTTGCCGGTGAGAAATTGAGGCCCCAGGTCCAGGAGTCATAGTGTCTGCGCAGGCGGCAGCTCCCAAGGGGAGAAGTTAACATGAAACTGTTGGGACTTCCCTGGCGGTCCAGTGGTTAGGACTCTGCACTTCCACTGCAGGGGACACGGGTTCCATCCCTGGTAGGGGAACTAAGATCCTGCATCCCGCATGCCGGTAGGGGGCGGGGAAGGCTGTTGAAGGACACTTGAAATCCCTTGGGCTTCAGCAGAAGCAAATATGAAATCTCTCCGTGTCAGATGTCAGAACTTATAGGATTCCCAGAAGAGCAACCCTTGCTGATTTCGAGCTCACAATAAAAACAAACTAAATATAGAATCATCATGAGAGGCGATCAGTATGCACAGTCTGTGGGAGAATCAGACCCTAAAAATGAAAAATAATGGACAACCTGAAAGGAGATGGACAGTAATTATGTTTAAAATGAAATTTAAAAATTTAATAAAGACAAAACACAATAGGGGTGAAAAAAGAAGAGGCAGAATCAAAGAAAAACCAAATAGAACTTTTAAGAATTCAAATAATATTTAGTATAATTTAAAAACTTACTTGAGAGAAACTGGAAGTTGCACACAGATATGGAAATTGGTGAACTTAAAGAGGTCTGGAGTTTAGAATTTACAGAATAAAGTCCAAGAGGTAAGGATACAGGCAGCATTAAATGGAGAGACTCAGATGGCAGGATGTAAAGATACAGCATTATGTGTAGCAGTCGCTCCTGAAGAAGAAAATAGAAGGGGAAATTTATGGTTGAATTTTCCTTTTGTAGATTTGAATACAAACATTTAGATTTAAGAAGCACCAAAAGTCCTGATTGAGATCAACCGAAAGAAATCCATCCCTGGACACATCGTCCTAAAACTACACACTGTTAATAAAAAAGAACTTTAAAATCAACCAGAGAAAGAGATAATTGTGTATAAAAGAGCAATTAGAGTGATAACAGACCATTCAGGAGGCACAATAAATGCCAGGAAATAATGGAGAAGTGTCTTCAAGTAGTGAGTGAAAATATATCTAGATTCAGTGATAGGCTAAATCTTTATTCAGGAATAAGGGGAAATAAACATATTTTCAGGCACAGATTTAGAGAAGTTACCGCTTGCATGTTCTCACTGAAAAACTAGTTAAGGATGTGTGAAGTAGATTATGTCCAGAAGAAAAGAATGAAATGCAGATAACAAGATAGCATTTTAAAAAAAAAGTAGTGGGACTTCCCTGGTGGTCCAGTGGTTAAGACTCCACCTTCCAGTGCAGGGGGCGTGGGTTCGATCCCTGGTCAGGGAGGTAAGATCCCATATGCCTCACAGCCAAGAGACCAAAACATAAAACAGAAGCAATATCGTAACAGATTCAATAAAGACTTTAAACATGGTCCACATCAAAAAAAAAAAATCTTAAAAAAAAAAAAAAAAGTAGTGTGGGAATTCCCTGGCGGTCCAGTGGTTAGGACTCACTGCTTTTACTCTGAGGGCCCGGGTTCAGTCCCTGGTGGGGGAACTAAGATCCCGCAAGCTGTGTAGTGTGGCTATAAAAAAAAAGAAAAGAAAAAAAAAACCTTTAAAAAAAAATAGTGAATGTGGTGTAAGGGACGTTTTCTCTCTTCCCATCTTAGATTCCTTCACAGGGCCGTGCAAATTAAATTGACAAAAGACAGATTAATAAGAGAATAGCATACACACTTGATTAACGTGCAGTGCATACACATGGCAGAACTCGGTGATGAGTAACTCAAAGGGGTGGCTGGAACTTGGGCTTATATAGCATTTTAAACCAAAGAACAGTGATTTTTAGAGAAGTGACAAACAAGACAGAGGAAAAAAATGTTAGTTTCTATGGCAACGAATTGTAGGAAGGTAAGTATATGAGGGACTAGTAGAAGGTAAGTGTTAGTTGGTAAGGTTTGTAATGTAGAGACCACTGGTGCAGTCTCTGGGCTGATAAGGGTCTAGAATTATCTCTGGTGATTAACATCTATCTTTCCTGGTAGAGGGGGGAGGGGGACACCTTTACAAATTCATGTCCTGCTTTTAGGCAGATAGGGGAAGGGTGGAGAGCTTTTTTTGTGTCTGCTTCTTCTCCATTGCCTTCAGTTCAAACTAATCCTTATGCCACAGTGGCATACTTTGGGGAGGTGTATCCTGCTACCCTTCAGTGTAAAGAAATATAAATAAACATTGAATTAAGAAACAGCAATATAATAATAATCTGGGGGGCGGGGGGCAGTTAAAGCAAAGGAAAACTAAAATACTAGAAAATAATAATAGGGAGCTTTGCAAAGGGCATCAGTGTTTCAAGCTCTTGTATGAAAGGAGGATAAAGGTATTACATTTAAATTTAAAGTGAAGTGTGCATGTTAGAAAGGTAAGAACACAAGAAGACCACAAGAAGAAAAGTAATAGAACGTGTAACTTCAAAATTAGGTGGAGGATGGAGAGAGGAATAAACAAAATAGAAAAAAAAAGCCCACAGAACGGACTAAAAGAGAAAAAAAAGGGGCTTCCCTGGTGGCGCAGTGGTTGAGAGTCCGCCTGCCGATACAGGGGGCACGGGTTCGTGCCCTGGTCCGGGAAGATCCCACGTGCCGCGGAGCGGCTGGGCCCGTGAGCCATGGCCGCCGAGCCTGCGCGTCCAGGGCCTGTGCTCCGCAACGGGAGAGGCCACAACAGTGAGAGGCCCACGTACCGCAAAAAAAATTAAAAAAAGGGAAAAAAAAAGGTCAGCACAGAAAAGCATAACAATAGAAAACAGAAAAATGAAGGTAATAGCAATTACTGCCTCTCTACCTGTAAATCGTACACAGCAAATGGAATAAACTCAACTGTTTATAATATACAGACTCTCAGGTGGGTAAACGTGGAATCCTGTTGTATCGATGTGTTCTTTCTGAGAGACTTGCCTGAAACATAGTGACACAACAAGGTTGAAAGTAAAGGATGGAGGACACCAGGTAAAGATGCCAGAGTGAACACACACATCTCATTTTTGTTCCCTTCCAAAACGGACTATAATGCAGGGGTTTTTTTTCTGAAAAGACATAAACCCACAAAGGCAGGAGAAAACAGGAGAGAAGACAAGAGGGTTTTGTGAGCTGTAAAGCGTATGATTGACTGGGACCTGACTTAGCAAGTCCCAGAAAGCTGACTCTCAAGCCAGAAGTAGGATGTGCAGAGAGCTGAGATGTTCATACCATGAAATGCTGAGAAGGCTCAGGAATTCGCGGCCCCAGGGATCTCAGGAACAGTGGGTCGTTGGAGGGGGGTGGTGAGGAAAATTGCAAATGGGAGTTGAAAGCTAGTCAGGTGCTCTTTGGATCACTCAGACCCAGCTCTTATCCACACCGCTGGGAGACCCTCATCCCCTTGCCCCCAAGCCCAGCAAAAGCCTGGAGCTTCATCTCTGGGGAGAGTAAAGCGGAGCATCCCGCGACTGGGGGCACCGGGCACAGTGGAGTGTAGGGGTAGCAGTCAGTAAGGTACTTAGACTCTCGAGAGATAAGAGAAGATGAAATAAAAAACAGGACGTTAATTAAGAAATACAAGAAAGAAATATTCAGAGATCAAAAGCAAACTCATAGAAATGAAAAATATGACCTTCTCGGTAGGTTTGGAAGATAAAGTTGAAATCATCCAGAAAAGAGAGCAAAAGACAAGGACATGGAAAATAGAGAAGTTAGAAGAATAGAGGGCCAATCTAGGAAGTCTTAGGCCTGAATAACAGGAATTGCAAGAAGAAGAGAGGAAGAAATCATAATTATAGTTTAAAAAATAATCCAGGGGGGCTTCCCTGGTGGTGCAGTGGTTGAGAGTCCGCCTGCCGCTGCAGGGGACACAGGTTTGTGCCCCGGTCCGGGAAGATCCCACATGCCGTGGAGCGGCTGGGCCCATGAGCCATGGCCACTGGGCCTGCGCGTCCGGAGCCTGTGCTCCGCAACGGGAGAGGCCACAACAGTGAGAGGGCCGCGTACCGCAAAAAATAATAATAATAATAAAAAAAATTTTTTTAAATAATCCAAAGATATTTTCCAGAAGTGAAGAATGTGAGTTTCTATATTGAAAGGGCCCACCGATCTCCTAATACAATAGGAAAAATTAAACCTATGCCAGGACTCACCAGTAGTGAGTACTAGTGACAAATAAAAGATTCTACACCTTCTAGAGAAAACATTGTCATATACGAGGGGTCAGGAATCTGAATTCTTCCGGCCTTACCAAAAGCAATAGTGGAAGCCGGAAGATTATTATTATTTTTTTAAATAAATTGATTGATTGATTGGCTGTGTTGGGTCTTCGTTGCTGCACGCGGGCTTTCTCTAGTTGCGGTGAGCGGGGGCTACTCTTCGTTGCGGTGTGCGGGCTTCTCATTGCGGTGGCTTCTCTTGTTGTGGAGCACGGGCTGTAGGCGCACAGGCTTCAGTAGTTGTGGCGTGCAGGCTCAGTGGTTGTGGCTCACGGGCTCTTGAGCGCAGGCTCAGTAGTTGTGGAGCATGGGCTTAGTTGCTCTGCAGCATGTGGGATCTTCCCGGACCAGGGCTTGAACCCGTGTCCCCTGCATTGGCAGGTGGATTCTCAACCACTGAGCCGTCTGGGAAGCCCGAAGCTAGAAGGTTATTGAACAATGCCTTCAAAATTCTGGGGGAATAGGAAGCATAGAATATAGTCTCCTGTCTAACTTTCATTTAGCCTGAGGGTAAAGAGAAGTTGTGACACGCAGGGTCTCAGAAAATGGACTTCCCACACACTTTCTCAGAAAGCTGAAGTGTGGTGGGCCCACAGTGAGGCAGTGTCCGAGACAGGCAGGGGTAGGGGAGTAGGAAACAGGATCTCCAGCCCAGGACAGGGAGAGAGAGAATCCAGCAAATGGTGAAGGGGGATTTCAGGAAGACCGCCGTGCCTGGAGAGAGAAGGAAAACTCGGTGCAGATGGACACGGGATTGAGCCGTGGTCCTGGAAGATCCCACATGCCGCGGAGCAACTAAACCCATGCGCCACAACTACTGAGCCTGCACTCTAGAGCCTGTGAGCCACAACTTCTGAGCCCACGTGCCACAACTACTGAAGCCCACGTGCCTAGAACCCGTGCTCTGCAACAAGAGAAGCCACCGCAATGAGAAACCCGCGCACCACAACGAAGAGTAGCCCCCGCTCACTGCAACTAGAGAAAGCCACGCGCAGCAACGAAGACCCAACGCGGCCAAAAATAAAAATTAATTAATTAATTAAAAAAATATATACGGACAGGAAAAGTACATACTAACCTTAGAATAGTATTACCTCTTTCCATACTTTTGTTAATTTGTAAAAACTTTTTACATGAGTTTCAGGTAACATGGTACCGTGAAGAGGGAGGGCTGCTTGTGTGCCCTTCAGGGGAAATGAACATCTTTGAAATATTGTATTCTCCCGTCTAGGAATATGGCATAACTTTCTACTCATTCAGGTCTTATGTAATTCGCTCATTATTAATAAACTTTTACATGGTTTTCCATTCCATTTTTTCACTGGAAAATCGTCTGCTCATCCTATATTAAATAAGGTTTCGTGGCTTGGGAGAAGGAGTTTTCTTTCTGTTAGAGCCTACTGACATTGAGGTTTTGGTATGTGTTTGAAGGTGTGTTGGTTTGTTGGCACATTGACTTCGGCTGTTTTCTCCAGTGGTCTCAGGAGGGAGAACATCTGGCTCTTTCTAGGCCTGTGGATTTGGCATGTGTGACTCTGTTCTCTCCACATGTCTCTTACTTTCCCCACAAATCCCCTTTTAGCCCAGGCACACAGTAGGTACTCAGCATCCTTTAGAAAGTAGGCAGTGTCAGAAATGAAACCACGTGCAGCAAGTTGGTCAGTGGGACGGCACAGCAGTCAACTACTTTATTAACGCCATCTCGTGAGTGTTTACCTGGCCGGGGGGTGATGGGTCACATCTTCCTCTACAGGGTACTCAGGATGGTTTTTCTTCCCGTCTGTCGCAGGAAGATGCTGAAACTCTGTGGCGAGGCGGAGGACAAGCTGGCCCAGGGGCTGATTCATTTTGAATTGCAAGTCGAGAGAGATGTGATCGAGCCCCTGTTCCTGCTGGCTGAGGTCAGAACCAGGAGTGAGGCTGGGCCCGCGTAAGCGGGGAGGGCGGAGTGGTGGGTTCTGGGGTCCTTCTGCTCCGGGCTATTTCTACCCCTCACCCCACTCTGGGGCACAGTGTTTCACTGGGGATCATTCCTACCCGACTGCCTGGGGTTCCCCAGCCTGCTAGCCCTTTGAGCTGCGGGCTCTCCCCTTCTCCCACCCACCCCTTCCTCTGCTGGCATCCCCATGGGTGAAGCTGCAAAGCTGGCGGCATCACCGCGTCCCCCGCAGCGTCTCCGCCCCATCTCCACCCCTGGCCTCCACCCATCTCAAGTCTTCGGTGAAATGAGCAGTGGAATCTAAAATAGGACACAAATGAACATAGCTACGAAACAGAAACAGACTCACAGACATAGAGAACAGACTTGTGGTTGCCAAGGGGGAGGGGAAGGGATGGACTGGGAGGTTTGGGATTAACAGATGCAAGCTATTATATATAGAATGGGTAAACAACGAGGTCCTACTGTACAGCACAGGGAACTATATTCAATATCCTGTGATAAACCACAATGGAAAAGAATATAAAAAAAAGAATGTATATATATACATAACTGAACCACTTTGCTGTACAGCAGAAATTCACACAACACTGTAAATCAACTATACTTCAATTAAAAACTTAAAAAAAAAAATGAACAGCAGCCCCTACTCACAAGGGCTGGGGACCCGTGTCCAAGACACTCTCTAAGGCCCCCTCACTGTTTCTGTTTACATAGGGCCCTTCTCTTTCTACTTTAAAGGACACTAAAGAAAACTGTTTTCTTAAGATGAAGCCTTAATGCCTATGTGACAGTTTTGCCAGCTTCAACCAAGTGAAATTTTATCAAGAAAGAAAATCACTGGGGGATGTTATTTGTCCTGAAGCCTGGACCTACTCCCAGTTCCCTTTAATTGATCGTACAAGCCTCCACGGTGCCGTAGGGATGGAGATGTTCCATGTCTGCACTGTTTGGTGGCCACTAACCACCTGTGACTACAGAGCTCTTGAAATGTGTTTAGTGCGACGAAGGATCTAAATTTTTAATTCTGTTTTTGTTCTCTTGAATTTATGTGTTTATTTTTGGCCACGCCCAGCGGCATGGGGGATCTTGGTTCCCCGACTGGGGATTGAACCTGCGCCTCTTGCAGTGGAGGCGTGGAGTCTTAACCACGGGACTGCTAGGGAAGTCCATGTTCCTTTGTATTTGAAATGGCATAGCCACAGGTGGCTCAAGGCTACCGTATCGGGCAGCCTTGCCCTGGACCGTGTCTGGTTTCCTTTCTAGACCACTCCCAGCACCTTCCCATCCCCTGGTGCAATTTCTGGGACAGATGAATGGGTAAGTAATTACCGAAGTGCTTAGAAGTATTCAAGGAGAACATTCTCGATATGGTGCTTTGGTATGGACCAGCCCTCGACTTCTCAGATGCCATCCTGGTACAGCCTAGACCATTCCTGAGAGGCCCTCTTACTCTTTAGAAAGGTGCTCTGGGGTCCCAGCCAAAGCCGCCGGCGAACTCAAGGGGACACGTCTGAGCTGGGTGCTGAGACTCGCCTTGCGTCTGGCCTCCGCGATGACCCCGGTGCCTGGGGACAATTGTCTGTCTTCCTACTGGAAGTCAGTGCCCTACTCATCGATGCCTGGAAGAGTGAATACAGAGCACCTCATACAACACTGGACCATCCTCGCATTTTTTCCTTTTAAATTCTCACATCCTGCCCCACTTTTGCCGGGCCTGCAAGCGACATCCTGCACTGGAATATTCACTTAAGTCACCTTTAGAAATAAAAGAGTATCCACACACAGCCACCGTGGGAGAACTTATCCCTCAGTGAAGCCGTGGCGATGTTTCTTCATTATTTACTTTGGAAAAAAACCTCCCTTCTATAGGAATATATCCTAATTGCATTCCGCATAGCATCTCAGGCCTCCTGAGGTCTCCTCCTCCAGCTGTCTGTGTTGAATTAGGTCTGTGTGTCAGATCTACCTGCCTTTCTTCCCATGTCTGGCCCTTACGCAAGCAGAGAGATGTTTTTGCCGGCTGGGTGAGAGCGGGAATGAGGCGGGCAGGAGCGAGCCGGGCGACCCAGGGTCTGTGAGATGGTCTGGCTTGACTCGGGACCTGACAGATTCCAGTGAAGAAAGAGCAGAGTTTAGCTCAGGAAAGGGAACCAAGAATTTCCTCTGAAAATGAGGATGGGGAGACCTCAAGCAAACTTGTTGGGAAGATATCATTAATTCTTTAAGAATCTGTCTTTTCTCGCAGACATAGAAAACAAACTTATGGTTTACCAAAGGGGAAAGGGAAGGGAGGGATAAATTAGGAGTTGGGAATTAGCAGGTACACACTACCATATATAAAATAGATAACCAAGAAGGCCCCACTGTATAGCACAGGGAACTCTATTCCGTATCTTGTAATAACCTATAATGGAAAAGAACCTGAAAAAGAATAGATATATATGTATAACCGAATCAATTTGCTGTACACCTGAAACATTTTAAATCAACTATACTTCAATTTAAAAACATTAAAAAAAAATCTGTCTTGGGCTTCAAATCAACTGTTTTTTTTTTTCTTTCCTGTACCCACAGGTGGAAATCCCAAATATCCAGAAACAGAGGAAACATCTAGCAAAGCTGGTGCTGGACATGGACTCTTCACGAACGAGGTGTGCTGGGATTTCTTTGCTTTCATTTCTGCTGCTTTGAAGGAGCTGTGATCACGTTTGAGGGGTAGGGTTTTGTGTGTGAGCGTTTTCATTCATCGAGTGTTTCTGGCACCCACCGTGTGTCAGGCTCTGGAGGTCCCGGGACCACGCTCTCATGGAGGCTACAGCCTGGTTTGGGAGTTAGATCTAGGCAAGAGAACACCCACGTGAGGCTGTTTCAGAAGCCGTAAGTCCTATCAAGAAGGGAGCACAGGGTAATTTTGGCAGGAGATGTGGAGAAGCGGGCTGCAGCATTAGATAGGGCGAAGGAGGGAAGGCTTCTTTGAGGCGATGACACTTGATCTCATAAGGAGGAGGCAACCGTGCAAAGATCTGGTGCAGAACTGCCCGTGACAGCAGGAAGAGCAGATGCAAAGGTCCTGCGATGGGAATGAGGTTGACGTATTCAGGACACAGAATGAAGACCAGCGTGGCAGGGGTGGAAGGGACAAAGTGGGGAGTGGTAGGGACAGAGATCAGAGAGGCAGGTAGCGTGATGTGTCATCCTGTTTACCCTGAGAGGAGTATTTCTGATTCTGGGGACCTGGTCTCCTTTTCCTGCGGTCGATGGTGTGACTGTGTCTTCTGCAGCCATTCTGTAACCCTGAGACCATCATGGGAGAAGTGCAGTTCCAACAGTGCTGCCCTTCCCCTGCTCCCTCCTCCAGAATCTACCAGGAGATTCCCATCCAGCAGGGGCATGCCATGGCCCTGCAGTGGCTTTGACTGTGGCCGTCATCAGTCATGGTTGTGTGTGAATGCCTTTTTATTTCTTCCAGTGGCATGTGTGCGTACGTGTGCACATTGAAACAGTGCAGACTCGTGAATAATAATACGGAAGGAACGTTTTGGTTCCACCTTTGGTCCTTTGTAGGTCAAGTTTAAGAATCTCCGCATCTTATTTTAATTTTCTTGAGAAAAAGAAACAAAGACAAAACTGGAAATACTTTGGCTGGGAGCTATAGGATAACGAGTCCCAAACCAGGAGTGAATGATGAGGTCCAAGATGCAGGTTGCCTGTTCTCTAGACCTGCGACCTTGGTCAAGTCACTGAACCTTCCAGAATAGTAGTCTCCTCACCTGTGCACAGACAGTAGCAACATTTGCAGTATTTGTGGGCCGACCTGGGAGGTTGTTTGGAGTGTCGGATGAGATCCTGTTTGTCACAGCACTTCCCAAGAGCTTTCCAAAAGGAAGCTGCTACTATAACTAGTTGAGGCACCAGAATTCTGCATTTGGATCAACAGAACGTATAGCACAGTCCCCCAAGACCAGAAATAAATCAGGCTAGATTAGCAGAGAAACAGAGTTTCTTTCTTCTTCTTTTTTATTGCGGTATAGTTGATTTACAGTGTTTTGGGTGTACAGCAAAGTAATTCAATTATACATTTCTATCTATCTATCATCTACTTTTTTCAGATTCTTTTCCATTATAGTTTATTACAAGATACTGAACATAGTTCCCTGTGCTCTACAGTAGGTCCATGTTGTTTATCCACCGTATATATCGTAGTGTGTATCTGTCAGCGTTTCTTTAATTCACCTAGTGTTTCCCAGTCCACCTGAATGATCTTTGACATCTGTGCCAACACACCTTGTGAAATGTCGATACATTTTTTCAAAATGAGTCTATTTAAAAGAGGAATCTTAACAGCACTACCATAAAGTGGAAGGCAGGGCCCTTAGCTACAACTATCAGGTAAATGTGCAAGTGGACAGGATGAAAGTAGTGCCCGTGCTGTTAAGTTTTAGGTCCTGTTGCCTGTGGAAGGCTGTGATCCTGAGGTCTCCAGTTGCTGAAAAGGGATGAGGAGGAAGAATTAGAAAGTGGTTGAAGTTACTCCGACCCAGATCTGAGGCCCTCCCCCTAGGGCCCTTGGAGGAACAGGGAGAAGGTTGCGTCAGGCATAATGGTGTGGTACGACTTCCTGCAGTGTCCGTGCGCCACGTAAAATGCGTCCTGTAGCCCCAGTGTTCAAGTCCCACATCCCGGAGTCACATAAGATGATGGCGGGTATGCTGCTTGTTCCACCGTCCGGGGGACGGTGGACACCGGGCTCCTGGGTTTGCAGAGTCATTTCCGTCTGCGAGGACCTGGGTTTTAGCTCTGAGATCTCTTCTCTGCTTCTCTAAGGAACACCTTCATTCCCAGCCCAGAGCTTCTGCTCAGAGGGCTGGATGTTAGCATCAAAGCTTGTCATTGCCTTGCCCACTTACATATTTTCATTCAGCCCCCCTTAGGAGAGAGAGTTTCTCCCTGGTGACAGCCGCGGTCAACCTAGTTTTGTCTTATGTTTTTAATGGTGACACCAAGTGGTGCGTAGATTCTGAAACCACAGAGGAGTGTCATCAGGGACCTCTCTTCCATGATTTAACAAACTTCATGTCTTCAGCTCATCCTCTCTTGTGTATTGGGATTTGGTAAGGAAATAATCTACTACCCCCTCCAAGTTTTTATGCTTCTAACCTTTAACTTAGACCCTTGACAACTTTGGTTGTTTCTGAAGCCAACTCAACCCAACTTCTTGCCTTTTCCTCTAACTCTTCCCCTGAGCCGCTGTTTCCCAAGATGGAGCAGTGAGCGTAAGACCAGATACTGTGCTACTGAAATGCAAACGTCACCAGCTACTCTTGGAGAAGCAGTTGGGTTCTCACTGCCCCCACCTCTACCCCACCCCACTTCCCCATTTGGTCAGTCTGCATACATTAGGGTCTATTCCTTATAGCATCCTCCTTCTGAGCCGGGACCTCAAAAAGTGGAGGATGCCCAAGGCAGAGGAGCGGAGAAGACTGGGCAGATGAAACAATAAATGTCCCACTAAAGCAACTTCCCTGTTTCGTTCCAAAACTTCTTCCGGACTCCCTGTCACCCTGAACTGATCTTGAGTTTGCCTGCTATACCCTTCTCCTGGTCTCTGAAACATCTTACCCTTATTTCTGGCCTTTTTCTTTCCATTAGCCTTTCCTTAAAGCTTGTACTCTGTCTTCACCATCCCCAAATCGTAGACTGATGGCATCTTTCCCAGAGAATGATGGGGTCGCCTCAGCTACCTTAGTGGGAAGAAATGAACTTTCTTCTCCTCAAACTTCAAAGCTCAAACTCTCCTTGGACAAGAAGCCTTATTTCTTCTCTTAACAGAGCAGAACAATTGTTGAGTTTACTTATAAGAGCCTCTGAATGAGAAGATCATCCTTCCTCGAAATTCATGATTTTTAAAAATGTTTTAATTTTATTGGAGTATACTTGATTTCCAATGTTGTGTTAGTTTCAGGTGTACAGCAAAGTGATTCAGTTATACATACACATATATTCATTGTTTTTTAGATTCTTTTTTCAGATAAGTTATCACAGAATATTGAGTAGAGTTCCCTGTGCTATACAGTAGGTCCTTGTTGGTTATATATCTTATATATAGTCATGTGTGTATGTTCATCCCAAGCTCCTGATTTATCCCTCCCCACCATGTTTCCCCTTCAATAACCATAAATTTGTTTTTGATACCTGTAAGTCTGTTTCCTTTTTGTAAATAAGTTCATTTGTATCTTTTTTAAAGATTAGATTCCACATATGAGTGATATCACATGATATTTGTCTTTCTCTGTCTGACTTACTTCCCTTAGTAGGATAATCTCTAGGTCCAACCATGTTGCTGCAAATGGCATTATTTCATTCTTCTTTTAGGGCTGAGTAATATTCCATTGTATACATGTACCACATCTGCTTTATCCATTCCTCTGTCGATGGACATTTAGGTTGCTTCCATGTCTTGGCTATTGTAAATAGTGCTGCAATGAACACTGGGGTGCATGTGTCCTTTCAGATTATGGTTTTCTCTGGGTATATGCCCAGAAGTGGGATCGCTGGATCATATGGTAGCTCTATTTTTAGTTTTTTAAGGAATCTCCATACCGGTTATACCAATTTACATTCCCACCAATAGCGTGCAAGGGTTCCCTTGTCTCCACTCCCTCTCCAGCATTTATTGTTTTTCGAAATTCATGATTAGTGGCACTTTTCCCAATTAGTTGCTACCTGTACAAATGTTTCCAAGTTTCCCTTGATATTTTGCTATTCAGTCTCCACAAAGGGACCATTTTGGGGGCATTTTATCACTATTGTATAATATCAAAGTAGATTACTTATCCATTACAAGTAAAATTCCTTATAAATGGAGGGGAAAGGTGTATGTTTTTAAACTACCAGGACAGAATTGGGGGTGGGAGGGAATAAAGGAGAATAGGGAAGAAAAGAAAGAGATAACTTTGAAGAATGTCTTCATTTTAATATACATATATTAAGTGTAATTTGGATTTAAAAAAAAAAAACAAATCTAATCCAGATATATAAAACCCTAAAAATCAGCTTAGTGTTTGTGGCCACTTTGTTTATTTTTTACACTTATATATTGGTGAATTTTTTTTCCTTCAGATAGCATGAATGGGATGGTGTTTGTAGCTCCATGATCTACCATGATCCACCATGGAAGTGTGTTCATTATCTGAGATCTAAATTACAGCCATGACATTTCATATTTTATTTGACTAAGCTGGGAGGTATTAGTTAAATATTTCCGTAGGGCAAACCATTAAAAGAAAGAATTGCCCAGGAATTTTTACTAATCCTTATCTGTTAGCTTAGATTTTTTTTTTAACATTTTGGAATGGAATATATCCTTTCTAATTTGGATGAGGAATCTTTCTCAGGACACACGTGTCCATCTCTGGAGCTTCAAGCCAGCTTGATGTCCTAAAGCCTTTTTAAGTAATTTTCACATGGGTGCGCTTTTTAAGTGACAGAGAATCCTTCATTTTGCTACTTTTTGCTAATAGCAAAGAGAACTAATGTCCCCTTTTTGGGTATTATAATGCCCCACTCTCTAATTTTTTCCTGCACGTAACACAAGAGGAAAGAAGAATCGTACAGAGAAGACACTTAGGGATTCAATTCTTGATTCTCAAAATGAGGGTAAAATTGGACTTTTTGCGTCTACATTGGATGGACAGTCCAAGAGCCAGATGGAGCCCGCAGGCCTCTTTGGTTTGGTCCGTACGCGGTTGGCCTGCACGGTTCCAGAGGATGCTCTTTAATCTGCTGTCACGTTTCATCTGATGAGTTCGCTTAACAGTTCGCAGCTTGTCAGTTTGAAACATCCAGCAACCTGTGGGCCACACTCCTCCTGCCTGGGCCCCATCAGCCCTGATCACCCTCCAGTGAACCCCCGCCAGGTCCCCGTCCCCTCCCTGTTCCTCCTGACTTCCCAAGACTGCAGCCAGGCATGGGCAGCCTTTGTCATCCTGATTACGCGATTGTTTTTCTTAGAGCTGAGAAACAGCTTTATATCTCCTGTCCCTGTCACAAGTAGGAAATAAAGGATTGGGTGGGTGAGGTTTTAAGATAATGACCCATTTGACTTATTTTTCCTACTTGCTGGGCCCTATAGGCTGTTGAGTTTACAGCCTCAGGGGGAGAGGCCCGCTGCTGTTCCCTGCTATAGCTACTAGCATCTTAGCATAATTAGAACCTTCTTGCAGGGCCTGCTTTCAGTAATTCCTTGATAATGACTTAGCAACCAGAAATATTTGTGCTTCCCCATTAAAGTTTCCCAAGGGGCTCCCTCAGAAGGCCAGTATCCTCTGCAGAGAGATAAATGTTTAAGAAAATATAAATGAGGTGTTGCAGTGTTGATCAGAGGTTGCTTAGTGCTTACCAGTGGAGACTTTTGCTTTCACATTTGTTTTAATCTTACCCACTTGTCCTCTCACTTAGCACCCCTGATTGGCTTCAGCCAAGTAGGTGAAAGTTTCGAAACTCACAGCCCTCAGGGTAGGCAGGAAGCTAATAGGAATGGCATGGACCGTGCTTCAGGGGAAGCGGTGGTGAAGTCGTTTGGCCTGAGTGTTCAGAAGACAGTGGGGAGGATGATGGCAAGTTGGGGAATCCTTGCTCTGTCTGAAGTGGCCGCTATCCTCAGCCTCCTTCAGTCCTGCCGCTTGGACATCGGAGCCCCCTTTCTCCTGGTCTGGTACTGGGTAGCTTTTCATTCTCTCTCCTTTGGAATGAGGCTGTGTCGTTCCCTGGGTGATACTCATGACCAGCTATTTCTCTGCTTCCCACAGTGTCCCCAGGGCTTTCTCTACCTGTCTCACACCTCTCCTCTTTGTCTCCTCTTTCCCATCAGGTGGCAGCAGACTTCCAAGTCTTCGGGTTTGTCCAGCAGCTTACAGCCTGCAGGTGCCAAAGCGGATGCCCTCAGGGAGGAGATGGAGGAGTCTGCCAACAGAGTGGAGATTTGCAGGGTACCCAGCTCTTTGCTCCCCTCCACTGAGAAAGATGGGGAAGCCCTAAGGGAGTCCCTTTCTGTTGGCTGGAGGTCTGTGAAAGCCCTAACAGTGAGCCTCTGGTTGAATCAGCGTCCCCAGGCTTGCCTGCTGACACCTCCAAAGAGTCCTGCATGAGCCCTAAGAGTTGGGGCTTTCATGGTGACCTGGATGCGGGGGGACAGCAGTGCGTGATCACTGATATTCCTGCGTGGTAGGCCAGGAGGAAGTGGCCTCGGTTTCTCCACGAAGATTTTGTAAGTCATCTGAGCCCCAAATCCTAGATTCTAGGCCACCCAGAACAGTTGAGAGTTTAGACAATAGATGAGCCTTGACTCCCTGTTGATATTACATTATTTTCTTGTTTGCCTTTTACTGTTTCCTGAGTCACTTTATCAGTCCTTTGCTTCGTGGGAGACATACCTGTATCTATGAAGTTAAAATGCTAGCCAAGGAGACACTTGCAGCAAAGAAAACCTTCCACTTGTCAGGAGAGGAGGACCTCGTTCTACAAAGTGTGCCTCTGCCCTCGGGAGCGATAGGTGCCCCTCATCACCCATCACCCGCGTTCAAATGTTTCTCATCTACTTTCCCCACAAACGTTTTATGGGGCTTTGTCAGCAATACCCATTCTTGATGCTCTGTGTATATGTACATCTGTATACATGCAGATATGCCAGTTTTGGTTTGGATCTAAGGAACAAAAATACCACATTTCTAGAATTATGCTGGTATCTGTTGTCTTCCTAACATACAGTTTTACAGGAGAGTGGCCACTTAGCATGCATACATCTTTGTTCTTTGTGGCTTTATCGAGTCTTACCTTGTCCATCAGCTTCTGCTGTTATGACCACCCTGTACAGGTGATTCAGACCTTGCATTCAGGTGACATTCACAGTCAGATAGAATTTCTCTCTGGAGTTAGAAACATCAAAAATATCTCGAAAGGATTTGTTATCTCTCAGCCTCCAGTTCTATGGAGCCAAGCAAAGTTAGACCAATACTTCAGACCCAAGACTCATTGTGGGTAAAGCTGGTTTCTCATTTGAATTCCTGTGTCTATGGCAAAGATCTAGCTGGTGCTATTCGTGAAGAAGCACTCTTCTCTCGTGTTGATTGCCCTTTTCCTCTGTGTCTTCTCTACCCATTTACCATGGGTTCATGTCCTTCAGTTAAATCTTGTTTCTTACAAAATTCCTTCTTCACTAGACACAGCAGGGAGATGTTAAGAGGGGCTGCTGGCGAGTTCTCTGGTAGCCTAGTGGTTAGGATTCCCGGCTTTCACTGCTGTGGCCTGGGTTCAATCCCTGGTTGGGGAACTGGGATCCCACAAGCCTCACGGAGTGGCCAGGGATGGAAAAAAAAAAAAAAAAAAAAAGTGGTGAGGGGAGCTGCTGAATGCAAATGTCCAAACGCATTAGAGTAAAAGTTTAATAGCTTCACTCAGTCTTGGGTAGCTTCTTACATAGGCTGTTTTTACCAAAAAATAGATTAAAATTCCTTTTCAGAGATTACAAAAGTATTGCATGTTCACCAAAACCAGTGGAAACAATTTGAAAATATATTAAGAAAACACCAATAATTCTTTCCCTTCCTACCCAGCAACCAACCAGCCAACCAACCCACCCCTCTGTTTGCAAAGGAGGTGACCAGTTTGCCTTTCTCAACAATATTTATTAAGATTTGTTGTGAACAATGTGCCCTGTGATGTGCCAAGTGGCCATAAAAGTTATACGGATAAGGAAGTAAGTGTTAGGACCTGTTACATAGCCCCCCACCCTTTTTTCTTTTTTGTAATCATACAAATATGCCCTCATATATAGCATTTTTCTAGGTACTTGTTTTGTGTCTGTGTGCATGTGTGTGTTTATGAAACAGTCATGTTGTTTCTATTGGTCTGTCACTTTTCTCAATTAATAGTGCATCCTGGACGTTTCTCCAGGTTAGTAGCTGTAGATCTAACTTAGTCTTCTTAATATTGTGCACAATGTTCCTTAGTAAGGAGGTATCTACCATGATATATTTAGCTGTTTTTCCTAGTGATAGATATTCAAACTAATGTGTTTTGTTTCTTTGTATTTTGGCATCAACAAAAATGATATAATCAACATCGTTTTATGTATATTCTTATACACTGGTAACTTTTTTGCCCTATAGGATAGATCCCCAAAAGTGATATTTTTAGGTAGAAGACTATGTATACTAGTTAAGTTTTAA
Organism: Aethalodelphis obliquidens; assembly: GCF_003676395.1. NCBI lineage: Eukaryota > Metazoa > Chordata > Mammalia > Artiodactyla > Delphinidae > Aethalodelphis > Aethalodelphis obliquidens. The sequence continues at coordinate 14,735,076 of NW_020837982.1, forward strand.
TAGATATTGACAGTTTACTTCTCTCTCTCTTTTTTTTTAATGTATTTTATTTACTTATTTTTGGCTGCTTTGGGTCTTCGTTGCTGCGCGCAGGCTTTCTCTAGTTGCGGCGAGCGGGGGCTACTCTTTGTTGCAGTGTGCAGGCTTCTCATTGCTGTGGCTTCTCTTGTTGCGGAGCACGGGCTCTGGGCATGAAGGCTTAAGTAGCTGTGGCTTGCGGGCTCTAGAGCACAGGCTGAGTAGTTGTGGCGCATGGGCTTAGTTGCTCCGTGGCATGTGGGATCTTCCCGGACCAGGGCTGAACCCGTGTCCGCTGCATCGGCAGGCGGATTCTTAACCACTGCGCCACCAGGAAAGCTCCAGTTTACCTCTCTTAAAAGGAAACTGGGGCTTCCCTGGTGGCGCAGTGGTTGAGAGTCCGCCTGCCGATGCAGGGGACACGGGTTCGTGCCCCGGTCCGGGAAGATCCCACATGCCGCGGAGCGGCTGGGCCCGTGAGCCATGGCCGCTGAGCCTGTGCGTCCGGAGCCTGTGCTCCGCAACGGGAGAGGCCACAACAGTGAGAGACCTGCGTACCGCAAAAAAAAAAAAAA
>NW_020837982.1:14735768-14745918 GCF_003676395.1 Aethalodelphis obliquidens
TTCAGTGAGGGGAAAAAAGCTATCCCTATGTTATTGTAATTTTAATTTCCCAGGATGTTAGTGGTCCTAAGTATATCTTTGTGTATTTATTGGGCATTCTTCCTATATTTCTAGACCTTCTTAGTTTGTCAAATTGTCTATTTGTATTGGCAGTCGGACCAGTATTTCTATTGTTTTTAATAGCAATTTGTGTAAGTTCTCTGTATAATTAGAGATATTAAACTTTCTTCTATCTGCTGTGCTGCAGATACTTTTTCCAGTCTGCCGTTGTCTTTTGATTTTTGTTCATAGTGATGTCTGCCATTAAGAACTTGATCATCTCCCTGTATTTCCTTTGTATGGGAGAAGACCCCAGGTGGTCCATCAGGCACCTTCCACCTCAAGGTTAAGAAATTTTTCTTCTTTAGTTTTGTTTTAATGTCTTTAATGCATCTTATACGCCTATTTTGTGCGTGTTAATATACCTGAAATTTATTTTTGTATGTGGTATGCAGGAGAGATTTGGGTGTTTTCCCCCCCTATGAAGAGGTAATTCATTCATTAGATAAGCCACCTCCCCCTGAAGTGAAATCCCATCGTCTGATTCCTCAGATTTATTTCTGGGCTCTGTACTCCATTCATCTGCTTGTCTGTTCCTGGGATGATACTGTGCACTGTCTCTTCTAATGACTTCACAGCAATTATAATATTCAATACCTCCCACTCTCTTTCATAGCTATCTTGTCTGGTCTGTGGCCTCTGTTCCATCCTATGAACTGTAGGATGATCACATCCAGTGGATAACACCACGCCTTGTGCTCTCAGCAGCCCTATTTGTGTGCGGAGCCGATCCCCTTGAGAGCAGGCACTGATGTGTTCTCTAAAGTTCTCTTCTGACTCCTCTTTTACTTCTGCTTCATTGGCTGCCAGCTGTTCCAAACATCCCCTGTGGTCCTCCTCCCTTCCCTTTCTGGGTTGCCCTAACTGGGTCACTTCCCCTTCTAGCTTCATGGCTTTGTATTCTCTCAGCTGGATCTCCTACGCGGTGGCAGCCCAGCAGAAGGAAGGTTTGTGGGCTGGAGGTGAGCGAGGTGGCAGCCTGGCTTGTTTAGGCACAGCGAGGCCCAGGCAGAGCTCCCCAGACCTTTAGACCCAGAGAGCTTTGGTTTTTGTTTTTTTTTAATTTTTATTGGAGTGTAGTTGCTTTACAGTGTTGTGTTAGTTTCTGCTGTACAGCAGAGCAAATCAGCTATACATATACATAGATACATATAGCTTTTTTCGATTTCCTTCCCATTTAGGTCACTGCAGAGTATTGAGTAGAGTTGCCTGTGCTTTACAGTAGGTTTTCATTCGTTTTCTATTTTATACATAGTATCAATAGTGTATATATGTCAATCCCCATCTCCCAGTTCATCCCACTCTCCCCTCCCCCTTGGTATCAGAACTCTTGTTCTCTACATCGGTGTCTCTATTTCTGCTTTGCAAGTAAGATCATCTGTATCCTTTTTTTAGATTCCACATATATGTGTTAATATACGATATTTGTCTTTAGACCCAGAGAACTTTAGATCCAGGAAAACCAAGTCAAGGTGGGTTCCATAAGACGGAACCTGCTGGTACCTGGGGCAGGTGGGCAGGTGCAGCGTTTCTTTTTTATTCCTTCTTAGAATTTCCATGTCTCTACTTACGTGATCCTTCTGTTCTTGTGTGCTGCCTACTTTTTCCAGGAAAGCCCTTAGCATGTTAATCATATTTTTAAAAGTTCCTAGCCTGATAACTCCGACATTCTTGACACATCTGACTCTGGTTCTCATGCTTGTTCAGTTTCTCCAGACTGTGTTTTTGCCTTTTAGTATGCCTTGCAAGTTTTATCGAAAGGTGGGCACAATGTGTACTGGGTAAAGGGAACTGAGGTAAGTAGGCCTTTAGTGATGTAGTAGTCAGGTGTGGGAGCCGGGGAAGCATTCTGTAGTCCTGTGATTAGGATGAACAGGGAGATGGGGTTGAACCGGGTTCCATCCCTGGTTGAGGAACTAAGATCCCACAAGCCCCACGGCGCGGCCAAAAAAAAAAAAAAAAAGTTTCTCCTAAGGGTAGGTCTTGTTAAGAGTAGAATGCTCTAAAACATTTCAAAATGGTACCTTTCCTCTTCCCCTTGGCAAAAGCCAAAGAGGGTTCTTCTCTGATGTTCACTGTGAGAACTTAACTCAGCAAAAGTGTGAGGGCTCCCCCGTTCCCTGGAGTTTTTAATTCTCAGACTTGCCACCCTGAGCCTTCTGCGGTTTGTCAATTACAGTTCAGGGTTTCCTGAAACTACGGAGGTTTCTGCTCCCGGATTTCTTCTCCAGTAAGTTGTGATTCTCGTATTCACCTGTCTGCCTCTCTGGTTTGGGGGCAGTGGTTTGCCCTGTACCCTCACTTCTCTGATGGATCTGAAACGAGTTGTTGATTTTTTAGTTTTTTGCAGCTCTTTACGTTCGTTAGGACCGAGCTTCTACGTGCCAGATAGGAAACCCGAAGTCAGCAGGAAAAATCAAGGTTTCACTTTTTACCAAGAAAAGGTACTTAAGAGACAAGTATTTATAAATATCTTGGGGATTTTCTTTAACAACAGAAATCTCTAAAATCCTACCATAACATTTTGTAATATAAGGTAATTATAAAATATTACTAAGGAAATCAAAGAAGGCTTTATAATACTGAGAGGTGTTTGTAGATGAGAAGAGTTAATACTATACAAATTGAATTTCCCAAAATTATTTTGATTACAAGTGTAGTATTTTGATTGTGGTAAATTGCAATACATGTTTCGAAGGGTAGTAAAAGGTTTCTAAAGTTGTGGTGGGAGAATCATTGGAGCTTTGAATTATTATCTCCTAAAATGTATTATAGAATTACATAGTTAAAAATAGGTACTACTTAAAAAATAAAAACATCGGTGGGAAAAAAAAAAGGCCTGCCAGCCAGAAGAAAATCCAAAATCCAAGTATATGAGAAGTTTCATCTGTGAGATTTCTAATCCATAGGGACAATCTATTCGTGAATAATTCTCAGACATTTGGTTAGTTCTTTGAAAAAAGAAATCTGTATCTGATACAAGTACCAAAATAAATTCCCAATTTATTAAAAATTTAAATGTCATATTCTCTACTGAATATATCTATATGGATATTTATATTGTTGGTTGAGAAGCACCAAGCAGATTACCAAAGGAGGAAGTTGTAAAGAGAAAAGTTTCATACATACTCCTATTTACAGAAGCCCTAAAAAAACTGCAGTACCAAAAAAAAAAAAGTTACAGTTTCAAACAGGAAATTGGGGAAGCTATTAGCAGTATTTGATAAAAGTGATGGTCTCATCAATCTACAACACTCTTAGAAATCTTATAAATAAGAAATAGATGAAGACTCTCATAGGAAAATAGGTACTCAGGGTCACAAGGAATTGACAATGGATGACACAAATAGGTAAGAAAGGTAGAAGAAAGTTAAGCTCTTGACCAAAAAATACAAATTAAAAACACATTATTTAAATTTCCTCTATACATTTGATTGTGATTAAACAGAATTAAATGGTTATTATAGAAAACAAACAAAACTCATGGATTAGTCCTTGTAGTATAAATGGTGATCTTTCAGCAGTATAATGCGTAAGGTCTAATTTCCCAACTCATAATTATCTTTCTAATATTTTTTAAGTTAACTCTAAGGAATTATACAATCAGAATTAATTTCAACTGCAGAACTTATCCAAAGAAATAATCAAGAGATGGGTGGAAAACTGTATAAACAGATGCTTTTTCAAGTGTTGTTATAATAGCGATAAATTAGAAACACAATAACCAGCAACAGAAACAGAGTCCATCCACACAGTAAATGTCACGACCAATAGAAAGCATGTTTCTCTGGGGGCGGTAATGAGCTACCAAGCAGTCTGATCCCATTTTTGGTAAACCAGGCTATCATATGACTGATTAAAGTAAGTACAAAATGGGCAAATGTCAGTATTTATAGTGCTTATCTCTGCACGGTTATCTCTGTGTGGTGGGATCACAGGTGAATCTGTTTTTCTACTTCGTCTGTTTTTGAGTATGGATCCGTTGCAAAATCAGAAAACAATTGATTTTTTAAATACGTAAAATTCTGGTGATTATTAATGGAAGGTTTTTTTCCCTTTATAAAGAAAATTCACTAATGATTTAGAGTAATGGGAATTTCTTTTTAAAAATATTCTATTGATATTTATGAATAAAATAAATTTAATTGATAACATGTATTAATAATTATAAATAATTTAGATTAATATTTATTTTTTACTTTTGGGCCGTGCTGCACAGCACGTGGACTCTCAGTTCCCCAACCGGGGATCGAACCCGGGCCCCCTGCATTGGAAGCACAGAGTCTTAACCATTGGACCGCCAGGGAAGTCCCAGTATTTATTTTATTTATTTAGATGAATAGAAATTTGATTTCGAGTTTCCACTTTTATTTCTCACTTGTGTGGCTTACTTGGAGTCTATATTGTTAACTTCCTAAGCCGGTAATGTGATTGTACCTTCAGAAAATCCTGTCGTGTTCCTGAGGGCGCGCACAGTTGGCCTGACTTCTCTAAGATCATCTGCTGAGTCGTTGAAGGTGATTTGATACGGCATTTAGTCCCTTCCGAGGCTCGCTTCCTTTCCTCTGTCTGCCGAGCCATTTTTCTCACTCCACCCTTTGTTTTCCCCTGACTTGAAATATCTCCCTTAGGCCTATCAGGCTGGCGATGGATGTTTCCAGACCAAGGCTGCTGGGGGGACGGCAGACAAGGTTGAGTTCCAACAAAACCACTTTCTCTTGCACCTTTGACAGATTAGGCATTTATGGTAGGGCCGCTCTGGTGGAAGGGAACCGAGGTGGGTGGTCCTAGAGCCCCTTGTATTCTTTGGGAAAGTTACCTTGAACTCTTGGTAGCTACTCGTCTGAAATTGGGATCTTGGTTCTGTTGTCTTGTGTACAAGAATGCTGTAAGGATGTTTGCCTGTCAAGGATCCTGGAAAAGGAAGCAGATTACTCCTCCCATCCCCGTGCTCACTGAGAAGAGCTGAATCGGCAGCCGGAGAAGCTGCTGAGGTGGTTGCAGTCGGTGCAGAATGCTCTTCCTGAATCATGTAGTTGCCGCTTTAATTCCGTCAGCATCTGGGTCAGCTTTCTTGTGCTGTTTTTTTCCGCCTTTTTACTGAGATGTAGCTGACGTACGATATCATGTTCGTTTCAGGTGTGCTACATGATGATTTCACATTTGCATGCATTATGGAATGATCACCACGATAAGTCTAGTAACAATCTGTCCCCATACAAAGTTATTGCAATATTATTGACCATCTCCCTTGTGCTGTATATTACATCCCGTGGCTTCTTTATTATGTAAGTGGAAGTTTGCACCTCTTAATCCCCCTCACCTATTTTCCCCCCCCCCCACCCCCTCCCCCCCCCCTATTTTCCCCCCCCCCACCCCCTCCCCCTCACCTATTTTCCCCACCCCAACCCCTCCCCCTCACCTATTTCCCCACCCCCAACCCCTCCCCCTCACCTATTTTCCCCACTGCCCCAACCCCTCCCCCTCACCTATTTTCCCCACCCCCACCCCCTCCCCCTCACCTATTTTCCCCACCCCCAACCCCTTCCCTTCTGGCAGCTACTGCTTGTTCTCTGTCTATGAGTCTGTTTTCGTTTTGTTTTGTTTTTTAGCTTCGACCTATGAGATCATGCAGTATTTGTCTTTCTCTGTCTGACTTATTTCACTTAGCATAATGCCCTCTAGGTCTGTTCATTGTTACAAATGGCGAGATTTCATTCTTTTTTTATGGCTGGGTAGTATTCCGTTGTATCTGCACCACATCTTCTTTATCCATTGGTCTATCAGTGGACACTTAGGTTGCTTCTATATCTTGGCAATTGGAAATAGTGCTGCTATAAGCACTGGGGTGATATTTTCATGTTACTTCAGCTTGAACATTATAGACTCTTTTCTCCTTAACTAAGCATCTCTTCTGAAGATCTACCTCAGGGCTACCAAATAGGGAGGGGTGTCAGAGATCACAGGACTTGCACACACAAGTTTAGAGATGTGACATGTCCAAAGATACGGTTATTGACAAAGTCTACGTCCGCTCAAGATGCACTTTTATCGCACCTTGCAGGGAGTGTGTATGTGAAACAGACAACTGTCCTCCTTGGAGGGAACACTTTTCAGAACCAGACACAGCATTCAGCCATGGTTCTCGGTCCCATGGGAAGCTCAGCGGTGGGGGACTGTTCACACTATGAGATTTGTGTGTGATGTTGGATGAGTCCAGGTTTTGCCAAGTTTGGAATCAGCAGTCCTTCCCCTGCCCACCTGTCTTACCCAGCGTCCCACGACTTGGTGTGTTTCTGTTTCTTTCCCATATGCTGGCGATCAACCAATCAGAATTGAGGATGAAGCAGAGCTAGGCAGGTAGCATCATCAAAGGGAAGAGACGGCAAGACGAGGAAAGCAGCAGCACAGTTTGTACCTGGCGGGGCTGCCTCAGACGGTGGCGCCTGCCACAGAGATGCAGGGAAGTAATTTGCGCATCACTCCCCCATACCAGCTTTCCTAACTCTTGATGTAGCCCACGTGTTAAATAAACGCCCTGGGAAAACACTGGCTTAGGTGTTCTTTTCCCGCTTATTCATCCTCTAGAGCCGTGGTTGGGAAACGGGGGAATGTCCACAGGCAAAGTTTGTAATCTGTCAAGTATTAGGAAAACTGAGATCAACCACGGTTAAGGCTCTTTCGTCTGTGATGCTTAGACTCCTGCATGACCCACTCTCTGTCTTGTGTTTTACCCCCTACAGGACCAGCTGTCGGCTGACATGTACAGTTTTGTGGCCAAAGAAATTGACTATGCAAACTACTTTCAGATGGTAAGTTTCCAGAAAGGTGAGGCTGCTTGAAGTCTGTTTACAGGCATCACGGTGCGGACAGGGAGGAACGTCGGCCTCGAACCGAGGACCCCTAGATCGAGCACGTCCCGAGAACGGATGGGGCTTTGACCGTTCTACCTGTGAATAAATCCTGCCTTCTAGTTCTCCTTTGTATGGATTTCTCCAAAAGCCCAAGAATAACATTCAGCTTCATCCATGAAGATGACTGCAACTCAGGGATCTATGGCAGGGGTTCTCAACCAGGGGTGATTCTGTGTCCTCTGCCAGCAGAGGTTTGGCCATGTCTAGAGACATTTGTGGCTGTCACCATTGAGGGGAGGTGTTCCAGGCATCCAGGAGGTGGAGGTCAAATGGACGACTCTCACAACAGAGGATAATCCAGCCTCAGAATGTCAGCAGCGCCAAGGTTGAGAAACCTGAATCTATCATCAGTAAGGAACTTGGGAAGAAGAAGAAGAAAACCCCACCTGGCGCGTATTCATTTTTTAATCTAGATTTTTGCCCAAGACGGTGGCAAGTAGGTAAACGAGGATTGATACGGCCTGTTTGCCTGTCTTTCATCTGTGAGAGCAGATTTATAGAGAGTAGAGAAACAGGGTCTGAGTCATCCATACTTGAATGATCGGGCCCAAATAATTAGGACCCTGTCTATTTACCAGGGAAAATACAAAGCAACTGGGAAAAAAAAAAAAAAAAAAAACTTGAGAAGAAAAAATACAAATGAAAAATCCAGTTAAGCTCACCTGCTTTTAAAGTTGGGAATGCAACTCAAATCTCAAAGCATCTCTTTATGGTCAAGGAAGTAACAGAAAAGGAGGGAAGGTAAAGGGAAGAAAGAGGAGGAGGAATTCCGAGAAGTTTAAATGTGTTAATACGCGTGGGGCAGAGCTGTGGGCGGTCAGCACTCCCCCTGCGTGGGCATCAGCGGCTGAGAAGGCCAGAGTTTCTTCTGCCCTGAGAGAGAGCTGGTAGGCACTTCTTCCAACTTGGAAGGTTTATTTTAAAATAGTGGGATTGGGCTTCCCTGGTGGCGCAGTGGTTAAGAATCGCCTGCTAATGCGGGGGACACAGGTTCGAGCCCTGGTCCGGGAAGATCCCACATGCTGTGGAGCGACTAAGCCCTTGAGCTGCAACTACTGAGCCTGCGCTCTAGAGCCTGCGAGCCACAACTACTGAAGCCCACGTGCCTAGAGCCCGTGCTCCGCAACAAGAGAAGCCACCGCAATGAGAAGCCCGTGCACCGCAACGAAGAGTAGCCCCCGCTCGCCGCAACTGGAGAAAGCCCGCACACAGTAATTTTCAAGTATATTCCATCAGTTTTATTTGCGAAGATAATATTTCATTTTAGAGTTTCTGAAACGAATGACATTCTTGACATTCCAAGCATTATTAGCTTACCTGATTGCCATTTGGGTACCATTTATTGCAACATTCTGATTTTTTAAAAATTCCCTTTTCGTCTTCCTTGGGGATCACAGAAGCTACTCTTCACACCAGACTTCTCAGCAGAGTGACTCCCACCTTTTCCCTCACACATGCGCAATTTTTTTTGGAGGAGGAGGAGGGAGAGATTCAGAAAATAAATGAAGTGACTGTTGTTCACAGGTTTTCCTCTGCTCTTATCACCATTTCAGCAGCTTTTTTAGTAGTGAGATGGGCAAACTAGAACATCTTGAAGGACTTTGCTCTTTGGCCTGCATCACGATAACCAAAGCAGTTTTACCTCCCGAGACACTTGAAGAGGATTGTGGAGCAAGCACGTGTCTTCCGACCAGTTATATCTTGAACTGTTCTGGCAGAAATCGAGATACATAGAGGCTCGTGGCACTTAGCGCCATCTCATAGGCACACGGATTTCTGAATGTGTTCCCCATTTATAGTCCTTCATTGTTGCACCTCTTCGGTGCTTTTGCCGGGAGAACTGGGGGCGGGGTGCTCACTAGGTGGGGCGACGGTGAGGGCAGGCTCAGCCCTGGGGTGTCCTGTCTTCCCCCCCGATTCACCTGCTTTCCAGACTTCCATGTGTGGTCACTTCCCTGCCGCAGAGGCTAAGGAGACACATGCCCATCATCGCGGGTGGATGGAGGAGAGAGCAGGGCACCCCAATGGCGCGGCAGCCTGTGCTCCCCACCTTTCAGCAAAGGGTAATGCTCACTCTTGTGTTTCCTCAGCTCATAGAAGTGCAGGCCGAGTACCACAGGAAGTCGCTGACGCTCCTGCAGGCCGTGTTGCCTCAGATAAAAGCACAGCAGGGTGAGTGCAGACCTTGCCTGGACCGGGGAGGCTGGGGAGCCTGCTTCCCAGAGAAGCCTGGTGCCCTGTGCTTGGCTCACCTGCTGCATCCCGAGCAGTGCCACGTTTAGATGAGCCCCAGGACCTCCCCTAGCAGGTGCCTTGCCCCAGCGGCAGTGAAGCCAAGCACACTCACACACACTGCCCCATGGGGATGAGTCGGGTGTGCATGGGCAGGCGTGGAGGTGCGTGGGTGACAGGAAGCCCACCGGCTCTGCTCACATGGGCTGGCCTTCCATTCCACCCACTCCCCCCATCATCCCCCAAAACCCCAAGAATGGAGACTCAGCTGGGCTCCGTGTCTTTGGTAGACTTAGGAGAATCTGTGTGAGCAGAGGAAGGGAAGATGCCCACGTGGGTGACCTCCACGGACCCCTTTCACTGACCCCTCTCTTGCTCCACTCCCCCCGACAGAGGCCTGGGTGGAGAAACCTTCCTTCGGGAAGCCCCTGGAGGAGCACCTCCTGATCAGCGGCCGGGAGATTGCCTTCCCTATCGAGGCGTGTGTGACGATGCTGCTGGAGTGTGGGATGCAGGAGGAGGTGGGTCTGGGCACAGCCGAGCTCTGCCTTGAGCAGGTCTCCTCGTCCGCGAGATGGAGCCTCTGGGGTCTCCTCCTCTGTTACCGTCCTCGCCCAACCCCACAAACCCAAACCCATGAAGACGCGGTACAGCTGCCCTTCCTGAAACCGGTCCTGCTTTCTCTCATGAGCCTTCGCTCTCCGGGGACAGTGGTGGATTGCGGGAAATGATACCACTGGCCCTGAGGATCTTACAGCCCCGCTCTGGCCCTTCTTTCTGCATTTTTAACCTGGTTGGGGCATTTTCCTCCCCCTCCCCCTCCCCCTCCCCCTCCCCCTCCTCTCCCTCCTCTCCCTCCTCCCCCCCTCCCCCTCCTCCCCCTCCTCCCCTTCCCCCTCCCCCTC
>NW_020837982.1:14746018-14849197 GCF_003676395.1 Aethalodelphis obliquidens
CCCCTCCCCTCCTCCCCCTCCTCCTCCCCTCCTCCCCCTCCTCCTCCCCCTCCCCTTCCTTCCCCCTCTGATCCTCCACCTCCTCTTTCTCTAATTGAAAAAATAGACCTTTTAACATTTTTGATCATAACCTTTTTATAGAGATCCTGAAAATATGATTGATACAGACATTAGAAAGCATTTCATATGAGCCACATATAAAGAGACGTTGGTGACTTTTGTTTTTCTTGTTGTGTAAATGTTTTCCTGGAAGATAGACCTCATCTTTGGCTTCTTATACAGGCAATTTAAAAATCATTACTCCATCTTCATTTAATCTGGTCAGCCAATCAATATTTATTTAGGGCATTTATTACTGAGCAAAATATAAAAGAGTGAGATGGGGGCTTATGAATTTATGAGGGGAGAGGAGTCTAGCATCTGTCACATAAACCTGATTCATTCAAAACAGTCAATAAGCACTCTAAGTATCACTAGGTCCGGGGGGCAGAGAGGGAGTGGGCAGAAGGGGAGGAAGCTGACGAACCATGAAGCTGTATGTCTGCTGCCCCCTGTAAGCCAGGTGTGTTTTAGATTCAGCTATTAGGAAGGGATGGGAATAAATGGGTTTTTTACCCCATTTTAAGTGCCAGGCATTTTCATGTATATTACCAGTGAAAAGATGATAAGGTCTCTTCAGCCCCTGAGGGATGGTTTCATGGAGGGAGGTGAACTTGGCTTATTCTTTCCCCATCATTTGTTTGTAATTATGGAAAAACTGAAAGACAAGAGAAGATACTGCACCTCATCATCTGCCTTATGGTCAGTCAGGTCCATCTCTACCTTCACCTTCCGCCCCAGCCCCTGGCTGGACGTTTTGAAGCCTATCCCAGACATTCTGTCATTGCAACTGCAGGACTTCAGTGTGTGTGTCTCTGAAAGATAAGGAGTGTTTCTAAATGTAACTGTGCGGTATTATTCTATAAAAAAGTGAAAAGAATTTATTGCTGCCTTCACATGCCGACTCAGTGTGAACAGGGTCTGGAAGATCAGGTCCTCCGACTTCTCCCGTGTTGTCTCCTGACTCTCCCACCTGCTCTTTCCAGACCTTTCCGCCTCTCACCAGGCCTCACTCTCACTTGCGTTGTCTGCCTCACCCTCCAGCTTTGCTTCAGCTCTTCTTTAATAACAAGTAGGCTCAGGTTGCCCCAAGCCTAGAAAAATCTCTTCTCTCAATCCAACCACAGCCTCATATTCCTTCCCTTGCACTTTGGTTTTGTGTTTTATGCTACCCAATTTCTTTTTTAAAATTTTTTATTTTACTTATTTTTTATTGAAGTATCATTGATTTAGACCATGTTGTGTTAGTTTCAAGTGTACAGCAAAGTTCAGTTATACATATATATTTTTCATATTCTTTTCCATTATGATTTACTGCAGGATATTGAATATAGTCCCCTGTGCTATATAGTAGACCTTGTTGTTTATCTCTTTTATGTATTGTAGTTTGTATCTGCTAATCCCCAACTCCTAGTTTATCCCTCCCCCACCCCCGTTCCTCTTTGGTAACCATAGTTTGTTTTCTAAGTCTGTGAGTCTGTTTCTGTTTTGTAAATAAGTTCATTTGTATCATTTTTTTAGATTCCACATATAAGTGATATCCTGTGATATTTGTCTTTCTCTGTCTGACTTACTTCGCTTAGAATGATAGTCTCTAGGTCCATCCATGTTGCTGCGAATGGTATTGTTTCATTCTTTCTTTATGGCTGAGTAGTATTCCATTGTATATATAGACCTCATCTTCTTTATCCACGCATCTGTTGATGGACATTTAGGTTGCTTCCATGTCTTGGCTGTTGTGAATAGTGGTGCTATGAACATAGGGGGTCATGTATCTCTGTTAGTTAGAGTTTTCTCTGGATATGTGCCCAGGACTGGCATTGCTGGATCATATGACAACTCTATTTTGAGTTTTTTAAGGAACCTCCATCCTGTTCTCCGTAGTGGCTTGCGCTACTCAGTTTCTTAAAGTAGCTCTCATCATCTGTTGCTCCTGCATCCTCACCACCACTCACTCACTCACTCCTCTTCTTTTTTTGGTCCCTTCTGCCCCCACGACTGGGCTGAGGCTGCGCTCAGTGGTCCCCAGGGATCCCCACTGCTACTTCCCATGACTTAGTTCAGCCGCCTTGGCCGTCACTGCCTGTGAAGTTGCTAACATAGTCGTCCTTGAAACCAGCTCTTCCCTGGACTCCTGGGTCCCCCCCGCCCCCGCCGGCAGCATCAGGGCAGCAGCGGGGGGAATCTGCACCACCCGGCCCTGCCCTCTGCTCTCTCTGATCTCTGCTGCGGTGCTCTCACCCTCTCTGAGAGCTTCGCCTGCCCTTAGTGAGGACTCGGGGTTCTCGTCCTCCCGTGGGCTCCACTCCTGAGTTTTCTGCCATGTCCTCAACATTTCCATGCAGATTGTCCTCTCACGCCCCCAAAACTGGACTCACGAGCTATTTTAACAACCCTCCCACCCCTGCACCCCCGGTGTTTGTCACTGCATGAAGCAGCCGTCTCAGTGACACCGTCAGAAATCTAAAAGCTTCTCTTTGAAAACTCTGCCCCTTCGCTTTGACTCCGCCCATCACCGGGTGTGGCTGCTCTCCCCCCAGGGCCGTGGCGTGGTTGATGAGGGTCTCGCCCTCACCTTCGATGCACGTGCAGCCTGCTTTGGGGCTGTAGCAGCCTTACGTATGCACTGGTCCAAACGTGCTCACGAGGCTTCCTCACGGGGATGCCATAGAGCTTTGGACATCGATTTATCTGACATACCCTATCCTGAGAAGGGGGCTAGCAGTCTTAGCAGGCAGAAAACTCAGTGTTCCGGATGAGGCATGTTTTCTTCTGAAGGAACTTGGAAATCTGAGTGGCCATAAACAGTTAAAGGAGCAAGGGGGATCCTGCCAGCGTCTCAGTGTCTGGGCTGCATCACAGAATTCAAGGAGCTGAGCAGGTGAAACAAACCAATGGGTCTTCCACCTGCGTCTACCTTCCCTGTGACTTGGGGGCTCCCCTCCAACTCTGACCTGCTCGTGTCTCCCCTTCCACACGCCCCTGGCTTCCTTCTCCCTTTATACGGCAGTAGCTCACTTTTGCAGCGGTTCACGTGGAAGAGGTGGCAATGACTCGAAAGTAACTTTAAGAATAAAACATGAAGGGGCTGCAGGAGGCAGAGGCGTTGCTCCCTGGTAACCACCCCCAGTCTGCCCATCCCCTGAGGGCATGGCCTTGATGAGTCCCTCAAGGTGTAGCCCTGTGCCTCCTGAGATACGCAGACACACAGACATATACACACACAAAGACACACACACACACAAAGACAGACACAAAGACACGGACACACACGCAAAGACACAGACACACACAGAGACACACACACACACAAAGACACAAACAGACACACAGAGACACAGACACACATATACACAGACACAGACACAAAGAAACAGACACACACACAAAGACACAGACACACACACAAAGACACGGACACACACAAAGACACGGACACACACACACAAAGACACACACAAAGACACAGACACACAAAAGACAGACACAAAGACAGACACACAAAGACACAGACACAGAGACACAGCCACAAAGAAACAGACACACAAAGACACAGACACAGACACACAAAGACACAGATACACACAAAGACACAGACACACACAAAGACACAGACACACACAAAGACACACACACACACCCAAAGACACAGACACAAAGACACAGACACACACACACAAAGACACACACAAAGACACAAAGACACGGACACACACAGAGACACAGGTGCACACACACACTGTAGACCTTTGTGCATGCATCCACCTCCTAGACCTCCAGCTCTGACCAGGTCTCAGTCAAAGTTTTCTCCGAAATACATTCTTTTTTTTAACTTGAAGTATAGTTGCTGTACAATATTATATAAATTACATGTATACAATATACTGATTCACAATTTTTAAAGGTTATACTCCATTTATAGTCTTTATAAAATATGGGCTGTATGCCCTGTGTTGTACAGTATATCCTTGTAGCTTATTTTATACCTAATAGCTTGTACCTCTCAATCCTCTACGCCTATATTGGCCCTCCCCATTAGTAACTACTAGTTTGTTCTCTGTATGTGTTGAGTCTGCTTCTTTTTTGTTATCTTCACTAGTTTGTTGTATTTTTTAGATCCCACATATAAGTGCTATCATACAGTATTTGTCTTTCTCTGTCTGACTTATTTCACTAAGCATAATGTCCTCCAAGTCCATCTATGTTGCTGCAAATGACACAGTTTCATTCCTTTTTACAGCTGAGTAACATTCCGTCGTATATATACAACCGCATCTTCTTTATCCGTTCATCTGTTGATGGACACTTAGTTTGCTTCCCTATCTTGGCAATTGTAAAGAACGCTGCTGTGGTCATGGGGGTGCATGTATCTTTTCAAATTAGTGTTTTTGTTTTTCCAAAATGTATCTTAAATACACAAGAACAGGAAGTCAAAGTGCCCAGGGTTCATTTATCCAACAAATGCGTACTGAACCAGAACACTGGGTCACCCCGTACTAGGCGCTGGGGACACAGCTGTGGGCGAGGCTTGGGTCCTGCCACTCCAATATTGATAAACGGTGACAAGAAGGAGGCACCTAGTTGATCATGGAGGAACGGGGTGGGTAGACTGCCTGTCAGGTTTTTAATTTATTTATTTATTTATTTATTTATTAGTTGGCTGTGTTGGGTCTCTGTTGCTGTGCATGGGCTTTCTCTACTTGCGTTGAGTGGGGGCTACTCTTTGTTGTGGTGTGTGGGCTTCTCATTGTGGTGGCTTCTCTCTGTTGCGGAGCACGGGCTCTAGGCGCGTGGGCTTCAGTAGTTGTGGCTCATGGGCTCAATAGTTGTGGCTCGCGGGCTCTAGAGCGCAGGCTCAGTAGTTGTGGCGCACGGGCTTAGCTGCTCTGCGGCATGTGGGATCCTCCTGGACCAGGGCTCGAACCCGTGTCCCCTGCATTGGCAGGCGGATTCCTAACCACTGGGCCACCAGGGAAATCCCTGCCTGTCCGTTTTGCTTTTGTGCCTTGGAGGTTCAGGCTGCCCTGTGACCCCCTGTCCTGTCGGCAGGGCCTCTTCCGAGTAGCCCCATCTGCCTCCAAGCTGAAGAAGCTGAAGGCTGCCCTGGACTGCTGCGTGGTGGACGTGCAGGAGTGCTCAGCAGATCCCCACGCCATTGCAGGTGGGCCTCGCAACTGGGGGGGCTCCGGGAGAGGGGTGGGCGTGGAGGGTGTGCGGCCACGTGTCGGGGCCACTCGAGCCACGGGCTTCCCAGCATGCTCCAGGCATGTCCACTCAGGACCCCGCTTGAGCCCTGGTGGCTGTGGCCCTTGAAGGGAGGCCTTCCCATCCCCCACGTGCCAGGGGAAGGGGCGAGGGTGGGAAACATGAGCGGGGAGGCCCGTGTGATCATCAGCCCAGGGCCCACGGCCGCGCCAGAGCCTCAGATCCGGTCACGCGGCAGCCACCGTGTGACCTTGTCACGTGGGTCGGGGAACCGTCCCCAGACGTGGCCCCCATGATGGCGCTGGCTGGTAGCATGTGTCTCTGCCGTGTCCCAGTGGCTCACGGACCATATGGTGTTCATGTCCAGGAGCTTTGAAATCTTACCTCCGGGAGCTGCCAGAACCTCTGATGACTTTTGAGCTCTACGATGAGTGGATCCAGGCTTCTAAGTGAGTACAGCACGTTTCGGGGTGTCTTCTGGGTTGTGGTTTATTTGGGAGTCTTTATGGAAATTGTGAAAGCATGCCACCTGGGATCCAGCGAATCCCTTTCTTGGTATGTGTCACGGGGAAAGGCTTGTACGTGTGCCCGGAGAAGTGTGTACCAGGGTGTTGGTCGTGCGGTCACCTTGAATAGCAGAAGGGAATGACCGAATAAAATACGGTATAGCTACACTCTCACATGCCCAGCGGCACTTCGAAAAACGGGTAGAGCTATTCCTGCTCACCTGTAGAGGTACGAAGATTTAATTTTGAGTGAACTAAAGTTAACAAGAACCCACAGGATAGTCTGTTGTTTTAAAAAGAAGAAATACAAAAAACACACTCAAAACGATACAATTTTAGGAGTGCCTCTGTAAGTGTGTAACTGCATAAAAGAAGGTTCTGGAAAGGCTCACACTGGCAGGTGGGGATGATTCCTTCCAGAGAAAAGAGCAGGACAAGGGAGTGGTGACAGGGGTCTTTACCCTCATCTGTAATAGGTAAAAAATATTAACAACAACTAACGAATAACTAACATCAAAATACAATGTCCGGGCAGTGGATGCCATCCCCACTCTCCTGAAGGTGAGCCTGGAGGGGGGGCCTCAGCAGGGAGGTGGCAGGAACGAGGCCCAGACCCTGGTCGTGCATCGGGAAGGTGGGGGTATGGAGATCGGGGGGGCTGGTGCTCAGCAGGTGACGCCCCAGCCTTGTCACCTGTGTAGCTCCGCAGCGTGGGATTCCTTGCGTCCTTCCTCACTTGATTCGTGGTTAGGATTTTAGTATGTATTTTCTTCGGCCCTCAGTAAGAGCTGACTTCAGTACAGGCTACTGTTTGGAAGAATCAGTGTTTACTGAGTAAATGGACACGGCTAGGGAGGACACAGGAGAATGGGCACCAGAGAGAGGCTGGGAGAGATGAGGGTGGAGATGGTCCAGGAGAAAAAGATACAGGAGGGAGAGGAACATCTCATGGGAGGACTGAGCTCGGTGCCCATGAAAGGATGACTCCTGGGGGTCTCTAATCGTGGGGTTTAGTAGTGAAAAGCAGTCAGCTGAGCTGCTCCAACAGGATGCTGGAGTGCGTGTGTGCTTCCATAAGAACGGGGGCTGCAAGAGAACCCAGCTGACCTGGAAGTGAAGCCAGGCTGGCGTGTGCAGAGCTAGAAAAAGCCCGCTCCGGTTACCGTGCACACCTCTGGTTTTTTATCCAAGGTAGAATAGAGATGATGCATTTTAAAAGGCTGGCTGACTGCCTGGTATTCCTACATCTCATGGTGGAAAGTGAGTTTTAGAGCCCACGGGGATCCTAATAATCACAGGTGATGCCATTTGTTGAGTGTTTATTAGAGGCTTGTCATCGTTCTAAGCTCGTTATATGTTTTTAACTCATCTGATTTTCACAACAACCCTATGAAGGCGGTTGTGCTGTCTTCCCTATTTTATAGATAAGGAAGTCGAGTCACAGAGCAGGTGTTCATGGCAGGTTACTTGCCGTCTGATAAGTGACAGGACGAGGATGTGAGTCCAAGGAGTCCGGCTCCGGAGCCCACGTGCTTCACGGCGCTCCACGCCTCTCTAGAATGACACGGGGGTCCTGGGCACGACGATGAGTGAGGACATATCTTTTGTTGGACGCTGCCCCTTTTATTTGCTGAATGTGTGGGTGGTCTTGATGACTCCAAGCTGGAGGAGGAGAGGGCAGCCGGCTGCTTCGGATCAGAGAGAGACCGTTCCCGATGATTTACAAAGCTGGGCTTCATTAGGAAGTAGGGGTGAGCGGATGCCTCGAAGAGCTCAGGTCTTGGAACCAAGGGAAAGCAAAGGCTTCTTTCTGCCCCTGGAGGAGATGCATGTTGTGCATGAAGATTCTGGGCATGGTGGTGGCGGCCACCCCGAGGCCACAGTCTCTAACGAAGGTAATTTTGCCCAGGACAGCCACCTTCAACCCTCTGTGTGCATCAGTCTCCTGCAAAGCTTTAAAAGATACCTAGGTTCAATGCCTGGACCTCCTTTTCAGAGACTCTGGTGTCATTCTCTTTGTTTCAAAGCTCCCAAGGCTACTGGGTTGATAACCATTGACCTTTGGTGAAGCTGAATGTCACCAGAGAGCCGCACTCACCCTCACGGGGGATTGGCCTTCAGGGAAGCTCTGCCTCTGGCCGGGCCATCCAGGAGTCGGGGCGGGGACTGGCGGGAGACAGCAGGAGCAGTAGTGAGGGATCTGCCAGGCGAGGTGGCCTGGGACTTGTCTGGTCACGTGTGCTGAGCGTTTCCATGCAGGAAGCGCGGAGCAGCCCAGAGGCTGAGCCAGGCCTACCAGAGGCGGCAGGAAGGCCCGAGGCTCCTGTCACTCCCAGGCTTTCTCCCTCTTCGTGCTGGCCATCCCCTCCCACGCGACCGTTCCCCCGAAACCTTTGCCTGGTGGGCTCCTTCGGACTCTTTGGGCCCGTCTTCCTGGCACCCAGTCGTCAAGCAGCTGGCAGTGAGGATCCGTCCCATCCCCTGTGTTCTTTCTCTGTGGAGAACTGATCTGCGGGTTCGAGGCTGTGTTTGTGTAGCTGGTTAGGTTGTGAGCTGGGCTGGTGGGGCAGGGCGGGGGAGGCAACGGTCTCCTCTGATTGCATCCTGATTCCCAGCCCTTGGGACACTGCCTGGCACACGGGAGACCCTCGGTACGTGGGTGCTGATTTTTATTGAAGGGGAGGTCTTGGCAGAATCTGCCCTTTCAAGGGCTGAGGAGTGGAAAAGGGAGATTTTCTTGCCTGGGTCAGGATGGGCGGGAGGACTTCTGGGGACCCAGCGATGGCCACTGCCCTGCCTTGGGCCCCGGGTCAAGGGGTCAGAGCTGGGCCTCCCTGTTGGCATTTGCTTTTTAGTTTTTCTCGAGAAAAGGTTCTTTGAACATAAGGCCTTCCTAACCGTGTCAGCCTTGATGTAGGTTTTCATGAAAAGTAAATTTAAAAATGTAGTCCTATAAGTAATTTCTTTTAATCCTTATAGGGTTTATCAATAAAGAAACCTTTAGAGCAAATCTTTTTGTAGAGTAGAGAATCCTTTGGTCATGGAAATTATCCATCTCTGAGTTATGTCTTCAAGGGTCAGATGTCCTTATGTCTGTATGAGTTCATGTAAGTTACTTGTTCAGAAGGTGTTTATTGAGCATCTATTATGTGCCAGATGACAAGACACTTAATGTGCATTAACTAATACCCGTGGAACAGGCCAGTCAGCTGCCACCGTGGTGTGAAGGTGGGGTTGACCTGTTTCTGGTGTCCTGTTGCTGTGACAGAATCGCCCTCCTGATGACACCACAGCCCCGCCCACTCCAGAGGCCAGGTGTCTGGCCTCTGCCCTCCCCCCTCACCTGCTGCCCCGGCACCCATTCACCTGGGCCATGTGACCTGTGTAGGGGAAGTTTTGTTCAAATAGCCCAGGCAAAACAGAAAGAGACCTTAGAGGGGGAAATAATAAGAACCAAACATTTGCATGATAATAGTTTACTGATATGATCACTAACAACGGCTGGTTCGTTTTTCTCAAATATTTCGATGGCTGGTGAATATGAATCCCGGTGGGACCTCATCGATTCGTGCTCAACCAATGGCTTTTCCCGTTAATTTCCCAGCATCCAGGAGCAGGACACGAGGCTCCAGGCTCTGTGGAATGCTTGTGAGAAATTGCCCAAGGCCAATTACAACAACATCCGGTGAGTGGACCCTGGAGACACTGGGTCAAGGTTATTTAAGCCTCAGACACGTGTTTCCGGGCCAAAAGGCATGGTCACTGGCAGGCATGGTGTTATATGGTGTCCAAAGCATGGTTAACATGCAGGGTCTCTTTTCAACCTCAGGCAGCCCTGGGAGGCTGTGAATTACCATTTTGCACGTGAGGAAACAGACTAAAAGGGACTGTGAGACTTTGCAGGCTACCTGGCCAGCTGTTGGCTAATGCAGTTAAGTTCTTTGATTTGCAAGGAGCAAAGATGAATGCAGGCTGTTTCCAGATATCGGGGGTTTATTGTAAAGATGGGTGCCCGTGGACACTGCGGAGAAGCTGACCAGACCCTGAGCTGGGCTTGGCAGGTGTGTCCTGGAGCTAGGCTGCAGGAGGAAGAGGCCGGGAGAATATTCTGTGGTTTCCACCTTTCAGCAGCAATTTCCCACGAGTCTGTCTCTTACTTTTCTTGCTTCCGCCAGGATTTCACTTCCTGCTCCCTCGTCACGTTGTCTGTGCCAGCGTTGCCCCTGGCCCTGCCCCTCTCCTGGGTACTTCCTTAGATGCAGATTTTCAGCTTCAGCTGCTGCTGCCATCTGCCTGATGATTTCCGTTTTCCTGTTAAAAACCCCAGGAGCGACTTGCCATGACTTACACATAGAATTCCTGTACGGCCCAGCAGTTCCACTTCTGGATGTATTCCCAAAAGATGTTGAAAGTAGGGACTTGATTTTGTACGCCTATGTCAATGGCAGCGCGATTCACAATAGCCAAGAGGTGGGAGCAGCCCGAACGTCCGGTGATGGATAAATGCGTAAACAAAGTACACATACAATGCGATAGCCAGCCTTCAAAAGGGAGGACATTCTGATTCTTGCTACAGCATGGATGAACCTTGAAGGCTTTACGCTAACCGAGGGAAGCCAAACACAAAAGGACAAATACTGAACAGTTCTACTCATAAGAGGTACCTAGAGCAGTCAGTTCATGGAGACAGAAAGTAGAATGGTGGTTGCCAGGGGCTTTGAGGGGGTGAAGCAGCAGGTGGTCTGTCACTTAATGGGTGCAGAGTTTTAGTTTGGGGTGATGGAAAATTCTGGAGATGGGTAGTGGCGATGGTTGCATCACAGTGTGAAAGTATTTAACGCTACTGAGTTATACACTTTAAAATGCTTAACTTGGTCGATTTATGTATCCAAAATTGAAAAACAAAATCCCAACAGCAAGAATCAGATGGGTATGACTCTTCAGGTGTTGCTAGGCCACTGCCAGCCTGTGGGCTGACTCAGCTCAGGTCCCACGTCCTGGTCCAGGCGCGTGCGGCCGCTTGGAGGGTATGACGTGGCGGGAGAGGCTGTGGGGAGAGGGGCCCGCTGGCAGCTTTAGTGGCCTCTGTGGTCCTTCTGCTCCGTGGGCAGGAGGTAAGTCAGCAGTTCCTGAAGGAACCACTTCACCGTTGTCCAGGCAGAAGGGGGCTGGACCCGCCGCCCGTGTAACAGAGGCCGGGGCCTCCGTGCGGCCCGGCGGGTTTGCCGTGGTCTCTTTTTATGCCTCATTTGTGCACAGCTCACTTGCTGATTTTTTTTAAATAATAGCTTTATTGAAATACAACTCATATACCATCGTGCCCTTTTAAAGCGTACAACCGAAGGGCTTTTCGTAGAGCTGTGCAGCTATCACCACTGTCTAATTTTAGAACATTTTCATCACCCCAAAGAGAAACTCTGTGCCCAGTAGCAGTCATTCCCCGTTTCTGCCCAGCCAGTCCTTGGCAAACACTCATCTACGTTCCGTGTCTGTTTGCCTGTGCTGGGCACCTCATAGAGATGGAACCATTCAACGTGGGGTCTCCAAGTCTGGCTTCTTTCACTTGGCATCACGCTCCTGAGGTTCCTCCGTGTGGTAGCACGTGTCAGTATTTCATTCCTTATTAGGGCTGAAGAGTATTCTCTTGTCCGGATGGACTGCATTTGATTCATCTGTTCATCCCTTAATGGCCATGTGGCTGGTCTCCCCTTTCTGGCTGTGATGAATAATGCTGCTGGGAACATTTGTGTCCACATTTGCGTGTGGACACATTTCTCTAGGAGTGGAATTGCTGGGCCACATGCTAAGTCTAGATTTAACTTTTTCTTCATTGGCTCTCAGAGCCCCACCGAGGTTAACCCCAGGGGACACCACCCCTAGCATGTAAATGGCCCCACCAAACTGCTTCTCACCTCTGCACACAGGGAGGGTGACAGGTGACAGAGGTTTGAAAAGAAGGAAGGACTTTCAGTCATCGTGCCGTGGGTCAGAAGGAAAGATGGAGAATTTTTCTGGCCAGGGTTAATCGAAGCCAGTGTTGACAGCTGAGTGAGAGCTGAGTCCGTCTGTTGTTGGAGCATTCTCGTGTCCTGACGCGTGACACGTCTTGATTATATTGTAGGATGTATGAATCTTGTTATCAGTAAGAGAAGTTTCCACCCGATGCTGAGGGACCACGGCTGGTTTTGAGCCCTTGTTAAACCTGGCCCTTCTCCCTTCCTTTCAGATACTTGATCAAGTTTTTATCCAAACTCTCAGAATATCAAGATGTCAACAAGATGACTCCCAGTAACATGGCAATTGTCTTAGGACCCAACTTGCTGTGGCCACAAGCGGAAGGGTGAGTCCAGGGAGGAAGGGGTGTGTGGGTCACGTTGGGGGCAGGATGCTGCTGGGGCCTGGGCAGGATGGCCAGGGCCCCGGATATCCACCAGCCTCATGTATGTGTCAGGTCATGTGTCTGTCTTGGCCTGCTCCTTCTTTAGACTCAGGAGGAGACCCAGCAATCTTCAGAGCTTTCCTGTTGGTAGTCTCAGAGCTAGGCCTGCAGTCAGGGTCTTCTCTGAGCTCATCCGAGTCAGACTAGGCACGGCAGGCTCTTCCTGGCCCCCTGTGAACAGCACACATCCCAGCATCTGTGGGACAGAGGGCTATCTCAAAAGGGAGAACAGAGCTGGGAAGAGGATGAACCCGGCAGTTACGAGAATCATACCTCACACCGAAAGGTGCCTCATGCTTGGCGATTTTGAGTATGTTACTTGCTCGTCTCCTGTAGGGAGGACCTCTGGGGTATCTGCATTCCGGAGAGGGGGAGAGAGGTTCAGAAAGGTGAAGTGTCCTTCCTGAGAGGATGCTTGCTCTCGGACTTCTGGTCCAGGGCCCCTTCCCTGCCTTGGCCGCTCACCTCGCCCTGCCCCGCTCTGTCCTGTGCTCACAGGAACATCACGGAGATGATGACCACAGTCTCGCTACAGATCGTCGGGGTCATCGAGCCCATCATCCAGCACGCAGACTGGTTCTTCCCCGGGGGTACGTGACAGCATCTGGGTGTGGGAGTGGGCTCCTGTGGAAAATGGGAGTGTCGTTGTGAGTTCCGAACCTCTGAAACCTTCGAGTACCACTGGCCAAAGGTGTGTGTATAATTGGTTTGTTTTTAATCCTCCTACACACAAGCACACGTGCACACATGCGCACACACGCACGCGCACACACGCACACACACACATACACCACTCAGGAATGGGGTCGAGTCACGTCAGCTTCTTACTCTCATCCCTGGTCAAGGGAAATTCTGGCCTGAAGGTGCTGTGCTAACCATGCCGTCAGATTTTATTGGTCTAACATCTACACCATAGTGTCTTTAAATCTGTCAATCATGAAATGCTGAAGCAGAAAAAAAAAAAAAGAGCGATGTTATGCTCTGTAGATGCAGAGGACGAACCTGGATTTGAGGTGAACATGAACTTTTATTCCGGGCTTAGGGATCACCTGGGTGCCATCCGTTCATTGCGCTAGGCTGTGTCCTTGGAGTTGCCCTCGGCATGTGAAGATGGGGCTCAGAGGCAACAAGATTCTTTTTTTGTACCTCGTTCAAAATGAAGCTCTCAAGACAGCTCCCTAAGATGGAGTTTCATAAATGTTCTTAGCGTGGAAGCACCCTTGGATAAGGGAATGACTCGCAGTGGTGACAGCTTTGAAGAGACAGACAGCAGTTGTTACATTACATTCAGTGTTAGCTTTTTAAAAAAGTACTGTACCTTATGTTTAGTAAATATTAAGGGTATGCTTTTGGCTGTGCAACAACAGACTATTAACTCATGTGGGGATATAATATTAATAATTCTCTGCTCTGTTCATCAGAAGTAATCACTTAGTGCTGATCTAACATTAAAGAGGTTTGATTGTCTTTTGGCTTCATGTGTTTTGACTGTGACAGCTCTGAAATGAGAGTTCAATTGATGACACAGTCGGGTGAGGATAGGAAATCAGGATAAAGAAATATAGGAGGTAGGAGTTAAAGGCATAATTCTGTGTAAGTTCTGTGCTCATTCATTGTCATGGCACATAAATAGGCTGTGACCGGGAAAGGATGAGACTAGAATCCATTTGATAGCCCGCAATCTTAGGTCTCTTTCTATTTCTAATCCTTTAAAATTTCTTTTTCTCTTTGGTTTTCCAGAAAGACATCGTCATCATCTACAGATAATAATATCGCCTGTTATTTTCTTTTCTTGACTAATTGCATTGGCTAGCACTTCTTCAGTAGTGTCAAATAACAGTGTTGAGAGTGGGCATTGCTCTTTTTCCTGATATGATTTAGACTACTCTGGCATTTCACTTTTACACATAAGGTTTGAGATAGATTATTTTGCCTTTTTCAAAAAGAAAGTACCCATCTGTTCCTATTTGGCTAAATTTGTTTTGTGAATCACAGATGAAAAATGCTTTATTAAATGCCCATCGTATTACACGCGAGGTGAGCATATGTGTTCACCTGGTAATAGGATGAATTATATTAAGATGAAGTAATATCAATAGATGATCTAACACTGAACTGTGGGACAAGATTTTCAGGGGTGACACATAAAGAAGTGGCCATCTCTGCTATCTCCCTCCTGCCCAGGAAGGCGATGGCTGACCCACAGACCATGTGCACCCATTCTGTCTTCCCCGCAGAGATAGAGTTCAACATCACGGGCAATTACGGGAGTCCGGTGCACGTGAACCACAATGCCAACTACAGCTCGATGCCCTCCCCAGACATGGACCCTGCCGACCGGCGCCAGCCCGAGCAGGCCCGCCGGCCCCTCAGCGTTGCCACGGATAACATGATGCTGGAGTTTTACAAAAAGGATGGGTATGAACTAGCATCCCTTTCTCAGTGTTGGGGGTTGTGGGATGGAGGGGTTGATTCAGATGGGATGACAGGAAGGCTGCACTTACCAGCAGCAGTTTGAGTGGGTTGTGTCTGGTAGCACGTCAGTCCATTCTTGATGCCTCCATCTGTGCTATTCGGGGTGCTAGGCTCGCTTCCCACCCTTCAGGACGGAAGTAAGTGCAGCCTTCCAAGCTGACAGTTGTGATCAGTATTGATTAGTTCTCATCAAAAGAAAAAAAAAAGTGGGTCAAAAGGGGACACTGAAAAAAAAAGATACTAAACACTTTATTTTGACTGAAAATTTACAAATGTACATCAATTCTCAAATCTTCAGCGGTTTTATTCTGACGATGGGTCTGCTCGTCTGCACCCCTCAGCAACATTCTGGCATCAGTAACACCTGCAGTGTGTAGTTTAACATTCCCAGTTTCAGCCTCTTTAAAACAGATTGAAAACCTAAACCTTGAAGCCATCTGAGTGTAAAATGCTTGTAAGTTTCCGAGAGTTGTTTTCCCGTCTTTTATGATCGACACCTACACCTACTTCGATGCGGTTGTTACGAGACTCATAAATGGGCCCAGCTTAATTCGCATAGGAATGACCCTCTTGCACCCACGTTAAATCAGTTCACATAATATGTAATTGCATGATGTGATTCCCATAAGAAGTCAAATGGGCGTAAACAGGTTTCCTAACGAGCACAGCTGATCCGTGGGAGGTGTCAGCTCAGCCCTGGCACCCACGTACGTGGGCTTGAGTCATCGGCTCATGTGTCCTACAGAGGAAAGGTTGAAAAACCCAGAACTGTGGAGGTACGTGAGTCTTACTTTCCACCCCTCTTCTCTTCTGAGTGGGAGTCGACCTTGGAGACCCACACCTGTGTCCTGTGATGATGGGGAGTGTTCACAAGGTCCAGTGTCCCTGCTTGTTCCCTTTCCCACCAGAGACCCTTCCCGTGAGAGGCAGGTGCGGGGTGTTTCTCTGCTCTGCGCTGTTGTTCATTGTATTCTGTCTGGTGGGGGAAGAAAAGCTGGAAATTCTTAGAAGTTAAAGGGAGTAGGGGGAGATTTCACCAATCTATAAAAAAAAAAAGAAGAGCATACTTAGAATCTGATCTTTGCCTCAGGGGGGAGAAAGAGAGAGATGCAGAGAAAGAGCGAGAGACCTAGCAAATGCATTGGAATTTGTTTTTAAAACTCAGTTTTAAGCGACTCAGTTCCTGTGTGAAGTGTCTCTTGCGGTGGGGTGGGGGATGCCCTGGAGGGGCAGTTCTGGTCCTTTGGTCCCAAGTGTTTCTGCATCAGAGGTGGGCTCCACCCTGATTCCCAGTCCCCTCTGAAAAGCCATCCAGGTGACCTCCATGAGAAAGTTATCACTGTGGAATCTCAGGGCGTTCGACATCCACTGGCCCCTGCAGCGTGGTCTTCTTAGTATAAAGATCCAGGGGTCATTGGGATTTCCGTGGACAGACTGCCATCCCACTGGGGCCCCAGGGGCTGCAGGCAGCTTTCCAGATGCTGCTGGGGCCTTACCACCAGAGGGTTTTTAGGGGTACGCAGAGGCCAGAACTACACAAGTCAAACCACCTCAGTGCTGTGCAGACTAGTCAATCTGTCCCTGGCAAACTCTCCCCAAATTGTGGATGTGTGGCCCGGATCAATAAGCTACCGAATTTCGAGGGTGGTTTGTTATGCAACTAAAGATAATCAGAACAAGCTTTAAAAAATAAAAAAGGATACTAATGTTCTGCCGCCGTGCAGCTCGGTGCAGCTGCTCTTTCCCGTCCTGAAACCTGACGTGCCTGTAGCCACTTCACTTGCGTTCTCATCCTTAGGGGGCCTCCACCAGGGCCAGCCGACAGCAGCCCCCGAATCCACGAGGATATTTACACCAGGGCTAGCGGCCTCCCTCAGAGCTCAGTTTAGTGCGTGACTCCTCCTCAGCCTGTGCTTGAAACTGCTCTGCAGGGGTCTTGTCTCACCAGCGCCCCTGCCCCCGGACCTTAGCCTGGACATTCTGTAATTTGGAATAAGCACATGTAATTGAGAAGTTCGGGAGCGATCTGAACGGTGCTCTATGGAACGCTAGTTCCCCTAATGCTAGGTTATGTTGGGGCAGGAGGCAAGGAGAGGGAAATCTGGGGTCTCATGTGTTCCTGAAACACAGGATTCAGCACGTCGAAACCCCTTTCTTGAGCGTATGGCTTCTCAGGGTCTTTTACGCGCTGTGACGTGCATGCATCTTCACAAGGGCCTGTGGCGTCATTTCCCGAGTTTATTAGGTCACAAAGCCTGTTGTCACGAGACGGTCAGAACTCGTGTTCCAAGGGACCTGGTTTTTTCAGTTGTGGATATTGAGGTCCTCTGCAGACCTAGTGGAAGGATGGAGAGCCTTCAAGAGACAGCCACCCTGAAAGGGGTTTATGTCGTGGACAGGGGGTGCAGGAATGTTACTTCAGAGAGAGCCCAAACCTGGGCTAAAACAAGCTTAGCTAGAAGGTTCTGGGAACCAGGGGAAACCTTGACTCATAGGTGGGGGTTGGATTGGTCAGCTGGGCCTCTGGGAGGTGCATTCTTGGCCCAGGCCCTGCCTCTGCTTCCACATTTCCAGGATTTACACATCTGTGGATGCTGATACTGGGGAGGTGAAGAAACTTTGTTGTTAGGCATTTAGGAGAGGAATTATCCCTAGAGGAGCTGGAAGTACCAGATTTGGGCCTTAGACAAGGCTAAGCCAGGATTTTTAGGATCC
This sequence comes from Aethalodelphis obliquidens, assembly GCF_003676395.1. Lineage (NCBI taxonomy): Eukaryota > Metazoa > Chordata > Mammalia > Artiodactyla > Delphinidae > Aethalodelphis > Aethalodelphis obliquidens. The sequence goes on from NW_020837982.1 coordinate 14,763,458, forward strand.
TTCTTATTCATCATTCACCTTGGCACCCGTCCTGCCTCTGCTCCCCGACCTCCAAGTTCACCCTAAACGGTGCGGGAACTCCCAAAGCTTCTGTGGGTTTTTGGGGAGATACCAGATTTTCTTTCCTCCTTTCTCTTTTCCCAAGTGTAACTGATCTCTAGAACAAAAATCTCAACCTCTCCGATCTGTGTAGACTTGAATACCTCAAAGCCATACGTTGGCTGACATCTCTGGTTAGGACTGTTCCTGACCAGGATTCAAAAACAGCATGACAGGGGGCTTCCCTGGCGGTCCAGTGGTTAGGACTCTGCGCTTCCACTGCAGGGGGCACGGGTCCAGTCCCTGGTCAGGGAACTAAGATCCCACGTGCCGCATAGCACAGCCAAAAATGAATAAAATAAAAACAGCATGACAGATGTCAACCCTACAGAGGCCAAAAGAAAACCAGAAAACAACCACTAACTCCTGATAGCTCATCACCTGGAATGGTCCACAGCAAACTTCTGTTCTCAGTCATACATGTGTTCTCTCTGTAGATACCTGTTCTTATGCTGGAATCTCCAACTTTCAGAATTTTTTTTTTTCCTGGGGCAGGCCTTTTTCTCCTAATTTTTAAGGTCCTAGATCTTCTCTTTTCCCTGTGTGGCCTGCCAGGTTACAGAGTTTAAAACAGGAATGCCATTCCGTTTCCTGAATCAAGGAGACCTGTTCCATGATACAGTCTCTCATGGAAAAATACAAAGTGCAGCTTAGGGTAAGTTCCCTGCAAACGTGAGGTCCCTGTAGACTGGGAGGAGTGAAGCAGGGTGAAGTAGGCTTCAGCGGGGCTGCCTCGCCAAGGTGAGGGTTTGCCAGCTGCCCTGCGTTAATCCTGAGGGCGAGCGGGTGTGAGAAGCCTGAATTCCCTGCCCCTCGTCACCTTACCCTACAGGGAGCCACGCGTCTCAGGGTCAGCTCCCCACACGCTGCAGGCGCTCGCCTCCCATCACCTGGCTCCCTCTTGAGAAGACCCAGGAAGTCCAGAAGGGAGGCTCTGCCCAGGTGCCCTCTGGGACTCTGCCACGTGCCCCTGCCTTCTGCTTATTGATTTCCAAACCCTTTGCTTCTCGGAGGTTCTTCCTGGCCTCTGGCTTCTCGCTTCTCCCTTGATACAGCCATAAAGGGATCCAAAAACCAAGCTCCTCTCGTTTTCACCGGAAGCAGTGGCCGTGGGAAATCTTTGACATCCATACGAGATGTGGGTATCTGTGCAGTGACTTCTGAGGGAGTTGGTTGTTTCTGGTTGATTGAACTTGGTCATTTTTATTTTATTTTATTATTTATTTATTTATTTAGGCTGTGTTGGGTCTTCGTTGCTGCGCGCGGGCTTTCTCTAGTTGTGGCGAGCGGGGGCTACTCTTCGTTGCAGTGCGCGGGCTTCTCACTGTGGTGGCTTCTCTTGTTGCGGAGCATGGGCTCTAGGCGCGCGGACTTCAGTAGTTGTGGCTCGTGGGCTCACTAGTTGTGGTGCACGGGCTTAGTTGCTCCGTGGCATGTGGGATCTTCCCGGACCAGGGCTCGAACCCGTGTCCCCGGCACTGGCAGGCAGATTCTTAACCACCGCGCCACCAGGGAAGTCCCAGTTATTTTTAAATAACACGCAAGTTCTTTGATTCTGGTGACTGTTGCTGCTTTATGTGATAAAACAATGAGCAGAAACTTGTGACCTGCTTACATAACCTGGTTGTATTCTTCCACCTCTGAATAGCTCCCCCCTCTCAGCAGCAGGCCAAGCAATTTTGTAATTTTTGTCTTTGGATGGAGTTCTAGCTAGACGTTCAGACACTTACATCTACCAATCTTCCAAGCAAATCTTCATTTGCTTCTGAAGGTAATATGCTTTGAGGCCTCTGAGCGTCTTGCTGTTGCCCCTGTGATCGATTCGCTCTGTAAAGATTTTTCTTGCCTTTTATATGAAGGAACTAGGACGCTCATAGAGTACTGGCGGGACTGTAAAATAGAACAACCACTTTGGAAAACAGTTCAGCAGTTTCTGCAAAAGTTAAACATTGACCCACCATGTGATGCAGCCATTCTATCCCTAGATACTTACCCAAGTGAAATAGAAGTGTATGTCTATACAGAGACTTGAAAAAGGAAAAAAAAGATTTTTATTGCCTTTTGAAAATGTCAGTGAACCTTTGATGTGTGTTTCCTGGACACAGAGGACGCGGCTTCCCATATGAAAGTCACTTCCGCTGGGAGAGTGATGATCACAGTCGGCACAGCCGTCTCCTTATAAAAGCAGGCGTGTGCATTTCACCTCTGGACTGTTGGTTGCTGGTGCTTTGCCGATGGGTGATATGTAACGGGTCTCATTGGTCCTCCCCCCCGACCATGCCCTCCCCTGGGTAAGCCAGGAGAAGATCACCAGGGAGCCTGGTGTCTGGGGTCACCAGTGCTGGAAGGTGTGTTTGGAAATAGAAGGTGTCCCCCCGCAGCCCTGATCCCAAAGCCCACGCCTCCCATCCCAGATGGGGAAGGTCTTCCTAAGTGAGAGATAACAGGGTAAGGAAGAGAGCACAGCGCGAGACCCCCAGCCTCTAGGGCTTCTGTTGGTCACCACGGGAGAAATCCCGCCCTCCTTGCCGACACTGCAGCTGAGTGGTATCAGCTTGCTTCCCCAAGTGGAATGTTAAGCCGTTTGCTCTTTTTCAGCCTGATAAACTTGGAAGCCCAAGGGGCATAGTTTGATACCCCCCTGCAGCCCACTTTAAATACCGGGGGGCGCAGTCGGACCCTGTCCCAGAGTTTTGAGTGGCCTCCAGGGGTGATTGGATCTCGTACAGAAGGTGCTTGTGTATTGGTGGAGGGTCCTCAGAAGCAAGATGACTTGCAAGGTGGGTCCTGGAGAGAGACTGACCGCCCCCAAGATGCCTTGGAGATGAGAAATATTAACAGTGACACTCGACAGGAAGGGGTCTCTGGGTCCCCGCCCCCAGGGGAAAGTGTGTCAGAAGCCGTCCGTCCCCTATGTGCGCGGCTGTAGCATCGTTCTCCTCTGTGCGCCTCACGGAGGGTCCGTCCCCGTACATTTCCTTAAAGGACCCACATCCCACCTGCTACAGCCGATCCCCAAACGTGGACCTTTTCTGTGACTCTTGCTGCCCCTCTGTGAGGTGGCTAGAATGTCATGGTGTAATAGCTCTTTGCTTCTGACCAGCGTGGGTGTGAGTACGACCGTCTGTGCACGTACGCAGGGGAGACCGGTGCTGGCTGGTGTTCTCCCTGCGTGAAGGTCCGTGTCTCCCTTGATACTGGAAGGATTGGCTCTGGCCTTAGTCAGTGAAGGCCTCGACTGTGTACCGTGGAACCAGTTACCTCCTAGACCCGAGGAAGGCATCAACCACCTTCTAAATCATTAACTGAGAAGAGAGCGGACTGCCGCTTCCATGGATTTTTTTCCTCCCTTATTCCTGACCAGTGTCAGCTCTTTGGCTTCTCTCTTTACTCCCCTGCAGCGGAAGGATGATTTTTCACCCGTACAAAGTCACTTTAACTAGAAAGACCAAAAACAATTTCAGTAAAAGCCCCAGGCTTAGCCTTGACAGACACAAGAGACAAGACAGACCTTGACAGGGACAAGCTGTGTGTCCCAAGGAGGGCGCAGTCTTTTCCACACTAATATCTGTATGTTTCTGTCCCTGCAGCCTTAGGAAAATCCAAAGGTACGGTATCCTTGGGTAGCTGCGAGGCCACGCTCAGTCTCTGACCACTAAGCGAGCTGTGCCTTAGGGAGCTCTGCAAGGGGGTGAATGTGTGTGGCTGGTTGCTTTGGCCGATTTACTCGAAGCTGTCTGTCTTCCCCTCGTTAAAGTGGAGTCGGGGTGGAGCCTGACCAGAGGCACGATCAGCCCTTCCCTGCCGTGTAGACCCTGCGGAGGTTGTAGCTCAGCCAGCACCCTGGGGCTGGCGCAGGAGTCCCGCGTCTGTCCCGTGCTCTCTATCCCCAAGCGGGAAAAAGAAGAAAGATGGATGTTTAGCTGTCCCCTGCTGGCTGGTGCCCTGTGGTGGTCTGAGGCTGCCCCTCCCTCGCTGTCCCGCCCACCTCCACCTCCCACTTGGGAGGAGTGGGTGCCCCCCAGTGAGGCTGCTCTCTGCTCTGAGGGAAGCTTGGATTCTGGGGAGCTCGTTGGGCAGGCAGTGGTCCTAAGGCCAGCGGTGCCCGGGCCGCTGGTGGGAGCCCCGCCTGGAGCCGCCGGGATGCTCGAGCACCTCTGTCCGTGGAGCACGGCTGGCAGCTGCCTCGCTTCCCTGGTCCAGGAGATGCTCGGGCTGCGCTGCGGGGCGCTTGGTGGGGGTGGGAACCCCGGCGCCCGGCGCGCGCGCGGCTAAGCCTGGGGTCTCTCTGTCCCTGGCCAGCATGGGCGTGAGGGTCATGGACACGTCGTGGGTGGCTCGAAGAGGCTCCTCGGCCGGCCGGAAGGCGTCCTGCGCCCCGCCCACCATGCAGCCCCCAGCCCCATCCGCGGAGCTCGCCCCGCCCTTGCCGTCGCCCCTCCCGGAGCAGCCCCCCGACGGCCCCGCGGTGCCCGCGCTCTCTCCATCCGGCCTCGGCCTCCAGCCCGGGGCTGAGCGGATCAGGTAAGCAGGGCGCTGTCGTCCTCCCGCCACCAACCCCCTCGGCCTGGGTCAGCCTGGCCTGCGGTGCACAGACCGCAGTGCTGGTCTGGGTTTGCTGCACCCACTCAAAGCCTCTTGGAGTTGGTCATTTCCCCCCTTTTCTAAGCATCCTGGTTTGGCTTCTGCAGCAGGTAAGGCATTCACAGACCCCTGGATTATCATCAGATGGAGGCCAGGCTTTCCCAGAACAGCTTGCTAAGGCCAGGCTTGCTAAGGCCAGGCGAGGAATCTGAGTCCCCGGCTCCCTGTGTCCCCCTCCTATGCTATTACAGCTTCCCTGTTTTGAAATTTAGAATTTCAGTGTTTCTCCCTTCCTCTCCTCTACCTTTAGACGCATAGGGACCATTTTACTGCTAAAATGGGTGCAAATCAGGTAAAGAATGGAGGTGCCGTGGTCATGCTGGGCCTGGTGATCTTGGCAGCCTGTGGTGTGACTGCGTCTCGTTCTTGCAGAGGAAGAAAAAAGACGGGAAGCATGCTCATTCCAGCGCTAGTTCCATGAACTTTTATGCAGGGCAGCCCTTGTCGCTCCAAAGATGAAAAACGCCATCTGAGCCATCAAGGCACACGTCACGGCGTGTGGTCGTTCGCACCCAGGGGCGCGGGCGAAGGAGGCCATCCCTGGCCCTTCCTTGAAAGGGACGTGGTCAGAGGAGATTCTAGGAGTGGGGATTGCACAGGAGACTGCTTTGCCGTTTGTTTCGGTCTGTCCTAAAGCAGCAGTTCGGAGAAGCAGGAAAGTTTCTTCACTCAGAGGCACCGTGCGTTCTGTTAGGGTGCGCAGTGTCCCTCCATAGCCACCGCTGAAAACACCTCGGAGACTCTGGGAAGCCGAACCTCTCAAGCCAGTCTTCGCATGTACACGTGCGAGCACAGACACACACACACACAGAGACACACACAGACACACACAGAGACACACACAGACACACACACACACAAAAACCAACCCCCTAAGCGAAGGGATTGCAGGGGTTTTTGTTGTTTTTTTTTAAATGAGTAGAAGGTGTTTTCCCTGAGAAATGGGGAAGTGACAGTCAGAGTTGGGTGGGGGGAGGGTAGTGACCCTGATAGCTCCACTGGAGAGGACGGGGGGTCGCCAGCTCCGGCTGGGACTCATGGGCTTCAGTTTCGTTTGAGGGATGTGGGAGGGGAGAGGGAGTCAGCAGGAAGCGGCAGCTGATGGCTGGCAGAGGAAATGGACAAATAGGAGACTTGCTGGGATGGTCTCCTGCTGGAGAGAGAGCAGAGGCCAGGAGAGGGAGCTGGCCACGGGTGCCACACGGGGATGAGGGTGGAACCCAGGCCCTCAGAGCCCCAGGAGAGGCCGGTCACCTCCGTGGGCATCTTGGAAGGCTTTCAGAAGGGCTGAGAGGACCATACCTGCCTAGAGGAACACGTGTTCCGTTCACAGCGCTGATGCTGACGTTACCTGAGTTCAGGGGCTTTCTTTTGTCCTGTGTTTCAGCACTTCTAAAAGCAAGGAACTTTCTCCAGGATCTGGGCAGAAAGGAAGTCCAGGTTCCAGCCAGGGGACGCCCAGTGCAGCGATGCAGCCGGGCGCCAGCCCCAGCCCGCTGCCCGCAGACCAGAGTCCTCACACCCTCCGGAAGGGTATGTCACTGCCGCCGGCTCGGGGGGCTTGGGGGGCTCGGGCCAGAGAGCTGTCACACCGCCTGGAAGCATTTCCCTCCATTCTCACGGAGACTTAGAAACTGGTTTCATGAAAAATTACTGCGCCTGAGAGCTTTGGGAAGTGAGCCAACCCCAAGAGGGGTCGTTGCATCGTTAGTCCTCGGTTTACTCATTTGAACAGTGGGCTCGGGGGTGTGGTGGGGGCAGACACGGGGCTCTGCTTCCTGTCCACCAGGACCTTTCTGCAGAACCATCCCCCAGGGTGACACGTGTCTTCATCGACTCTGCCAGGCTTCCCACCACCATTTAAAATGCAGCGTGGAGTCTTCCCCAGGAGCCCCCTGCCCCAGCTGGGGTCCAGCCCAGCTGCCTACCCCTGGGTTATTTGTAGAAGGGGACACAGAGGCGGAATTGAGACTGTTTCTGCAGGAGGCCTGCCCTTTGATATTTCTTTAGTGGAGGCCTGAGCGTTTGTCCACTGGCCCATGAGCTGCCCACCCCAGATTTCTGCCACTGAAACCCACTGCAAAAGGCCCCGTTATTCTCCCTGAAATGATTCCCCAAAGCCGAGACCTGCTCCATGGTGATATTTCATAAATGGGGGCTGCGTGGAACGTGTGTTAATCAGAGCCGCCTTTTTGTTCACCTTGTGTCATGACGAAGTCTGTAAGGTGCTTAACACAGCACGTTGTCTGATCTGTTCTCAGTTCAGGCCTGTCCGGCTTCTAGCTGTGCCTTTAGCTCCGGGACGTGGGACCGGGCTGGTTCTCCCTATCCTGACACAGGGCCCCTCCCGGCTGCGGGCTGCTGTGTGAGCCCATCATCTGAGCCTGCCCTCACCCAGCCCTTCCATCCTACTCACCCCCATTCATCCCTCATACGCCCTACAAATGTTTGTTGAGCCTCTGCTATGTGTAGAGAGCCCCGAGGCTCTAACAGAGCAGGAGACATGGTCTCTGCAGACAGGTGAACGTGGAACCGTAGTACAAGGGTGTAGCTGCTGGACCGCCTGTGGTGAGCTCAGGACACCGAGGGTCATGTGAGGGCACCTTGCAACACAGGAGGTTGGCCAAAGTGGCAGTGGAGGGATTTGAGCGCGCCAGGGCTTTAGCCAGCAATAACACGTTTCCCTTGCGGTCCTGATCGAATTCTCTGGCCATCTTAGTTTACACGGCTTTTAACCCTCCCCCAGCTGTGCAGGGCAGGGTGATGACTAGGCTGTTCTCCTGTCCAGTGGGGTCGGGGCTCCAGGCCACGCGGCTCCCCAAAGCCAGTGGGACATTGGCCCTCTCGTTCTTCACAGCCCATTGGACCCAGGCAGGGGTTTCCCAGGTGACGTTCAGCAGCTCAGCACCATCATTTGAAAGGCACACCCTTGCCCACAAGTGGCACACTGAGTTTTGTTCTGTACCCCCTCAGTCTTTTGACGAGGTGCCTACAGTCTTACATCATGACCTAGGCCTGTCCCTGCCTGGGGTGGTAAATGTCACCGCAGACATCACGGTGATGTCACTGCATCCCCCGTCTTCCGGCTCCCTCGAGGGAAGACGTGTTCAAGCACTGACCCCTAGAGTCTCCACTGGATGAGAAGCGCATAATGCCTGCATCAGCCAGTAGGGCTGAGAAGTGGTTTTAAGTCATGGCTGTGGTGCTTGACACACATGATCCCATGTAATGATTACAGTACTGTGGAGGAAATGGGATTCTTTCCAGTGCATACAAAAGGTTTATTTATTTATTATTTTTTAAAAATTTATTTTGGCTGTGTTGGGTCTTCGTTGCTGCGCGCGGGCTTTCTCTAGTTGCGGCGAGCGGGGGCTACTCTTCGTTGCGGTGCGCGGGCTTCTCATTGCGGTGGCTTCTCTTGTTGTGGAGCAGAGGCTCTAGGCATGCAGGCTTCAGTAGTTGTGGAACGCAGACTCAGTAGTTGTGGCTCGTGGGCTCTAGAGCACAGGCTCAGTAGTTGCGGTGCATGGGCTGAGTTGCTCCACAGCATGTGGGATCTTCCCGGACCAGGGCTCGGGCCTGTGTCCCCTGCATTGGCAAACAGATTCTCAACCAGTGTGCCACCAGGGAAGGCCCCATACGAGAGGTTTAAATAAAATCCCCCAGCTTGCAGCAGGTGAGACGGGATAGGAATTTGAACCCAAGTTGATGGGACTCAGGAGAGCGGGACCATTACTTTTCCGCACCAAGGAGCCAGGGAGGTGCACGAGGCATCGTTGGAATAGATTCTGTTCCGTCGGCGGGGTGGGGAGTAGGGGGGAAAACGACGCCTCCTTGAGGGCTTAAAAAGACAGTTTCCTCGAGAGTAAGTGCTACCCACAGCCAGCCCTCAATCTGAGAGATGAGTGATCACTTTCTCGAGACATTTGTCCACCAAGGGATCTTCTAAATATTAGAATCTGTCATCCTCGCCAGTTCCTTTCCATTTAAAGGCATAATGCGTTTGTCACCCTTTAGCATGACTAAGTAAATAAAAAGAGGGGAATGAAGGCGGTGCAGAGGGGTGGGGGCAGTGATGCACTTAGAACGAACAATGCAGGTGTGTACACGTCTACACCCAGGGTTCTTGAAGGGAAAGCATTTCTGAGGCAAGTCCACGGGACTGAAGGGAAGCACAGGGGAAAGCAGGCAGCATGATGGAGGCTCTGGGCCTCTGCGGCCAGAGGACTTGGTCATAGGTCACCGTTACGGGATCCCAGAGCCACTGGGCAGGTTCAGGCAAAAGTCAGAGCTTCCCGCCCCGAGGACGGTTGCTCTGTCCGGGGTCCACTGCCGCAAGCCGATCTCTAGTCGTCCCGTCCTGGACGCTGCGTCCCAGACTCCGCCCTCCTCGGAGCCCCCGTCAGGTGCACCACTTTGAAGTGATGGGAGGACCCTGGGAACGCAGCCGCGGCCTGGGCGTGGGAAATGTGTTCTCCCGTTTGGTTGGGGCGGGGTGTGTGCTGATCATAGCAGGAATCCAGGGGAGAGGAGGAGAAATGAGTGAACAGATGGGCGGATATGCGGTTCTAGGTGAATGTTAAGAAACGGTGCTGGCTGCTCTCAGCGTGGCAGGAGCTGGGGGTGGAGGCAGGGGGGAGCTCGCTGGCAGCCACAGGGATGATGGGTGTCACCGAACCCCGTGTTCTGTGCCTCCTCTTTCAGTGTCCAAGAAGCTGGCGCCCATTCCGCCCAAGGTCCCCTTTGGCCAGCCGGGGTCCCTGCCTGAGACGCCTGCCGGCCAGCCGTCCCCACTCAGCCTGTCCCCCACGCCCCCCAGCACCCCATCACCCTACGGACTGAGCTGCCCCCCGGGGTACTCCCTGGCCTCGGGCCAGCTCTCCCCGGCGGCCGCGGCGCCCCCGCTGGCCTCCCCCTCCGGCTTTGTGGGCGCTCTCAGCAAGTCGCGGCCCACTCCGAAGCCCCGGCAGAGGCCCACGCTGCCGCCCCCCGAGCCACCCGCCGTCAGCCTCACAGCCTCCAGCCCGCAGTCTGAGCAACCCGCGCTGGACGGCGTGTCCCCCGGGGAGAGCATGTCCACAGGTAACCGCCGCGCGTGCAGCGTCTCCGTGAGCCTTAGTGCACCCTGCTTGCCAGGGATGGCCCTGCTGTGCCACGCGTGTGGCACCCGGGCTGGTCTCCTTAGAAGCCCCCGTGAGGCCGTGGAAAGCCCTGGTGGCCGGTTGTCCTGCGGGGGGGCGGGGAGGGGGGCTCCCTGGGGGATTTCTCCCACCTGAACACCCGCCAGCCCAGGGTTCTGGTCCTACTCTTCACCTGGGGGCTGAGCACCTGCGTCCTTGGAGGGGCTGCTGCAGGGTGGCTGGATTGTGATGGCAGAGCAGAGGCTGTTTTTTCCCTCTTCGCTAAAGAAGCCTTATTAGAAAACTGTTTTTCTAGCAATACGTGTTTAGAAATACGGTCAGTTTCAGAAAAGATGCTGCCCCCTGATTGGAGAAGCCCACGAGGACTAAATTTAGTTTTGCTTTAAATTTAAAGTCAAAGACGAGCTGTTTTCCTCCAGGAAAGTGTGTAAGCATAACACACACACACCCCCCACATACACACATGTACACCAGATACACAAACACCCCACACACACACATGCACACCACATACACACATCACACACATGCACACCACATACACACATGCACACCACATACACACACACACACACACACACACGCACACCACACACACACACTCTCGAGAGCGGTTTGGCCCTGGGCCCCGGGTGCCCTGGGACTTCTAACGGGTCGTGCTTTTAGCCGCCACGCCCCTCTCCAGGCGCGCCGTTTTCCCCTCGATCAGCTGGAGGTGAGCCTGCGGGCTTTGCGCCTCGCTGCGCAGGAAGGGCCGGCCCGGCGCGCGTGCGCGGTGGGGCGGAGGCGCACACTGTGCCGAGAGGCCGTCCGGTGATGCGGCTGCTCTATCTTTGCTGTGATAAACAGTGCAGGTCCGGGTGCTCCACCCACCCTGAGGCTTATACAAAGCTAAGGAAACGTTCTAACCAGTGAACACCACTTCCCGCTGGTGGTTCTCGAGGAGCCCTTGATGGATGGGAGGGGCCCAGGGGAGGTGTGACGGCCCCCTCCCTCCTGCCCGGCTCAGAGCGACTGCCCATTAGTAGTCATTTCGTGCCCCGTCTGTCCTGTCCCGATGTCCTCTGGCGGCGGCAGCCTGGCCCGTAGTCCCGCAGGGCGGGCGGGGGTCTGAGCCGCGTGGTCGGTGATGGTTTACTGTGGTCCGTCTGACTGTGATGCTGGGCATGGTCCGTGTTCCATTCGTCTCATCGTATTTATTCCTTTCTCTGAATCCTGTCGCTGTGTCCTCGCAGCTGTGTGACACGGGGGCCGCAGCTGTGGATACGTGAGGGGGATTCCAGGGTAAGCGGTCCCGGCCTCGCCCCTCCGCTCGCAGCCAGGCCGCAGCCCCGCGCTCTGCATGCACCCCGACCTGCACGGCAGCCTCCGCGGCCTTGAGGCTCAGTGGCCTCCTCCTTTCTTTTCTGAGGGAGGAGATGGGGGAGAAACAGGCCTCCCTCCCCTTCTCTGGCCAGTCACCTAATCCCAGCTGCTCCCCCCACCCATTTTGGTTTAAATTGAGGGGGTGACAGCCCTGTCCCTCATCCCGTGTGTCCTTGTGTCACTGGCTGACTTGCTACCGACAGGTGCCCAGTGTCGGGGAGGTGCATGTGCACCCCTGGTTCAGGGAAGGGCCCCGGGGACAGGACCCGCCTGCTGCCATGGCTGCATCCTCCACCGCGGGGCCTGGAGCCTGAGTTCCGGCTAGGACGGTTGGCAAATCCTGAAGAGTCCATAGTGTTCGTTCTAGAATTTACCCTGAGCTGTTTTTCTCCAGTGTATAGAGCCAGCCAGGGCCTTTCTGTCCCCTTCAATGAAATACTCTGAGAGCCTTTGCTACCAGTTTCTGCCTGGTCTCCTCCTCCTGTAAGTAGATGCTCAAAAGGAAAACTAAGGCAAGAACAGGAAGGAAGCCGGAGGAAGCAAGTGTCTTGGCCTCAGTCAGAAAGGGGCAGCCAGAGCAAAGCAGGGGAGGGTCCCCTCCAGACCCCCCAGGGAAGCTGCTGAGCTGCGGGCTGCAGACCCCTGACAGCCACAGCTCCAGGGCGTCCGGCGCCCACATGGGCCCCGGGACAGGCCCTTCTGGGGCCTCTGACACAGAGACAGGCCTCCCCTTTCCCGGCAGCCAGTGGGCCTTCTCCCCGCCCCAAGCTTAGGCTACCTGAGTCACCTTCTGGCTCAGGTGTCCAAGGGAGCGGCCAGGATGGCAGCTGGGCAGCTCGCCTCGGGGCTGCACATCCTTCACCTGCTTCACCTGCAGGCACCTTCCCGCCTGTTATCCCCCCAGCGACTGCTGAGGCCCAGGCAGGGTAGGAAACCGCCCGGGGTTACGCTCCCCTGGTGACAGGGACTGAACTTTGAATCCAGAATCCAAGCCCCGGGGCTTGTGCTGCCCTTCCAGGCCGGTGGTGAGGCACCGGCAGACCCCCAGGCTCTGCTCGGTCAGGCGGGGGTACTGTTTGGGGGCTGGGTGGAGAGAGAAGGACCTTTGTCCCAGAGCGTCCATGTTTGTGTGTCTTTGAGGACAGTGTCTGAACGTCTGTCCGCTTGCGGTGGTCCTCCTTGGGCGGCATGTTCGCTTTGCAGAAACCGGGGTGCCCCACCCCGTGTGGCCCAGGGCCGCTCCCCGTCCAGCTGCGTGTCCTCGGTCGGGACAGCGCGCTGCCCAGGGACAGCGAGGCTGTGTGGAGGCCGGAGGCTGAGCAGGCCTGGGAGGGAGGAACAGGCCTGAGCAAAGGATGCCAGGGTCCCCTGAGCCCCCTGCGGCCCCCAAGGACTCAGGGAGCGGCTGTCCGGTGCCCGCCTGGGGGCAGCCGCCCCTCCAGGCCCCGCAGCCCCGTGGCCTTGCCTGCACTGAGCTGCCAGCCGAGGTCTGGACAGACGCCGAGCCTGTTGCCTCAGGGACCTTTCTCCTGAGCATCCCAGGAAGGGACCCTTAGGTGCTCCAAGTAGGGGTGTAACTGGAGGTGAGTGGTTTCCCTAGCGCCAGGGTGGCGGGGTGCCCACAGTCAGGGAGCAGTTTGCTCCCCTTACTTCTGGGGCCTTGAGGGGGGACCCCGCCCTGCCTCCACCAGCCACCCCAAGGGTACCATTTGTGGTCTTGAGCGAGGTCCCCCCCCACTCATTCACACACTTGGGGGAAGGCTGTCTCCCCAGCCTGTAACCCTAGCCCCACAGACTTTAGGGAACTAAAGGCAGCCCTGAAATTCCCCAGAAGGTGTCACCGAGACCCAGCCAGGAGCATCCTTCTTTTATGGGTGTAAGTGTCACGTGGCCCGGCTTGGCAAGCTGGCCCCTCCGTGACCAAAGCCCTGCCCGCTCCTCGCGCCGTCCTGCCCGCCAGCCGCGCCTCGGGGGCGGGCAGCCCCCTCAGTGCCTCTCTCTGCCGCCTTCCAGATCTGGTCCACTTGGACGTCCCCTCCATCCACGCGGAGCTGGGCTCGGCGCTGCGCCTCGGTCCCCGGGAGCTCGTGCGGCGGCGCTCAGTGGCTGAGAAGAGGGACCCGGCGGAGTCCGAGAGCACGGCCCTCTGAGCGGCGCCGCCACACGCGTGTTCCCGCGGCTCCGTGCCGTCACGGCCGCCGCGAGGCTGGAGCGTGGCGGACACCCGTGTGGCAGGTGTCGGCCGCGTGGATTTTGTGCGTTCCCTCCGGGTGGGGACTCTGGCCTTTTGTTTGATCTTTGCCTTTCGACTTTGTGCCTATTTTGACCCCCTTTCAGCCTCCACGCCAAGTGACAGCCCCGTCCACCCAAGGGCCTGTGTCTCAGAAACGTCCTCCGCGGGGTGGGGCGTGGAGGGCCCAGCGGCCGGTCCACCCTGGCTGCCTGTCGCCTGAGCTGACGGCCACGGCGAGTCCTGCGCGACCAGCCTGATGGTACAGAGCGGGGACGGGGTGGGGGGCTTGCTTACAGGAGCCGAGAAGCCCGGGGCCCTGACCGGCCTGCTGCTTCGCAGGGGAGGGCGAACCTTCATCTGTGGGCTCTACAGGTAATGGCTAAAAACGACATCTGACAGTTTTACTTCTCCACGCCGTGGACTGAAGCTCCCTTTCCTATCTTATGGTTTTCTATTTCTGAATTTAAAGAGGGTCCTAAGGTAGCTCCCCAGGCCGCCCCCCTTCCCCCCGAACACTAGGTGTAGCTAAGTGCAGCCGCCCAGGAGCATCGGGGCATCCAGGGCACGAAGATGTGGGGTCGCCTCTTTCTGGAGGTCCCAGGTGAATAGCAATAACCCTGTTACCCGAAGCTCAGACAGGAAGGGGAAACCAGCCCGCGGAGACCCCAGGCCTGTGCCCTCGGCCCTGCGGCGTGGAGAACTTTGCTCACCCCCCCCACGAAGGCCCCAGCCCTCGGGGAGGAGACCCGGGGAGCCTGGTCACAGCTGGGATGAAGGGAGTGAGAAATAGATTCGGGTCATGCATGCGAAGCCCAACCTTACAGTTTTATCCTTTTACAATAGACAGGCCTATACAGGATATAATATTTGTATATATGAAATCTATATTTGTTTAATTTGAGCCATTCACCCCAAATCCATGTACAGGTGTACAATGAGAAACTTAAATGCTTATTTTTCCCGACAGAAAGTGTAAACTAACCCTCCTCCGACAGTGGGAGTTGCCAACTTTCGACGTTAACGGCTTTGCTCGCTTGCTGGCAGGGCAGTTCAGTACCCAATTTGTAATGAGGCCCGGGGGGGGGTTGAGAGTGAGTTACCTTTAAATACATGTACAAACAGTCGTCAATGGTAATGGTATTAAAATAGATTTATTATCCCTGAGTGTGGCCTATCTTGTTTTAATAACAAGCTCAAGGGGCCACGGGAGTCGATGCCAGGCGCTGCCTCGGGAGGGACCCCGAGGTCACAGCAAGTCCTTAGTCTGCGTCTCCCAGCACCTGAAACTTTCAAGCTCCTTCTCTAGTCTCCCGGGAGGGAAGAATATGCAAATGCTAGAGACATCTTTCTTTTAAAAACTCTCTCACTTTTCAAACAAACACTAACCTCAGTGTTGTTCATCCTCAAAAAGGAGGGCACTGGAGCCACCCCATGCGGTATTTCTCAGCACTCTGTAGGGCGGTGAGTGGTTCTCGTCAGGGGCAAGCAAGGAACCGGCCTCCTCTTTCGCCGGAACAATGGGAAGGCTTGCGTTTCCCCGGAGCCCCTGCACGGCCGGGCCCGGCCCACCACGGGTGTGAGTCTGCACAACTTGACTTCTGCCAAAAAACCAGGCTGCTGAGGTGTGGTGTCTCCCTGGGGGCAGGTCCCAAAGGGCCTCGCCACGATCAAACTGTTTCCAGGCACCTGGGTCCCCAGTGGTGGCACAGGGACAAAGCACTCGGGTTCCAAACGCGACCTTCACTGTGTTCCGTCCTTGGAGACGCTTTTCCTGGAGGCTTTGCGTCCACAGCCCCGCGCTTCTGAGGCCCAGCTGCCTCCGGGTAGAGGGGACGGCTGGGCCGCAGCGGGGGCGCGCCCTGACTGCACGTGACAGACCGAAGACGCAGCGTGCACGGAGTCGACGACGGCCTCCTCTCCTCCAGCGCGCAGCGGCTCCGCAGCGCCGCGTCGCTACTGGGCCCTGACCTTCTTGCTCTGCGGGCTCGGGGGCTGCCCGTCAGGGGCCCGTTTCCGCAGGGGCTCCGCGTCCCCACCAGCGAGCAGGGCCGCCCGCACCTG
Organism: Aethalodelphis obliquidens; assembly: GCF_003676395.1. NCBI lineage: Eukaryota > Metazoa > Chordata > Mammalia > Artiodactyla > Delphinidae > Aethalodelphis > Aethalodelphis obliquidens. Next base: position 14,779,001 of record NW_020837982.1, read on the forward strand.
CCGCAGCTCCCTCCGCTCCCGCCGCTCCGCCATCTCCTCCAGGTCCCCGGCGAACAGGGCCTTTAGCGGCGTCATCAGCTTGGGCACTGTTGGGAGGTCCCCCAAGCTGACCTACGAAGCGAGACGAAGCAGAGGCTGGGGTGAGGCCATCACGGCTCCCAGGCACCGGCCACACCCCCGTCGGCAGATGCAGCCATCGTGTCAGGCCCAGCCGGGCAGAACCCGGGGACCCCCATGCCCAGTGGTGGGGACAGGCCCAGCCTGACCACACAGGAGGAGGACGCTGCCTCCCAGGCTTGTGCAGCTCAGATGATGTCACTCTGGGCACCGACTGGGCCTAGAGGCTCTCAATGGACCGTGTCCAGAAGGCCCCGTGCCAGTCGTGCTGGGCAGTGGCCCGAGCCTGGCCACCTGCGCATGGATGTAGGGCGTCTCAGCCCCGCCCCCCCCACCTGCCCCGCCCCAGCGGTCCCGCACCTTCATGTGGTCAAAGGCGATGCCGACTTTCTCGTTGAAGTCGGGGCTGAAGAGCGGGATCTTGGCATAGCGCTGGCTGAAGTGGTTCAACACGATGAACCCTGCGTTCATCCGCATCCCCACGCCGATGGCCTGGGAGGTGGTGCTGCAGAGATGGGGCAACATGAGGCTGGAGGGAGCGAGTCACGCAGACCCCCCGCCCAGACTGCCGGTCAGGCACCCGGGGGCGGGGCTCCCTGCTGCCGAGCCGGTCTTCCCACTGCCCCCAGGGGAGCCCAGGCTCTGTGCTCTCAGACCTCCCACCAGTGAGCACCTCTGAGAAAAGCAGGGGCTGCCGACTTCAGGCAACACGCTCTTCCCTTAAATAGCGCAAGATCCGCCCCCGGCCTCCCACTTATTCAGCGTTATTTCCAGTTCTTTCCCAAGCCGTTAGTTCCAGTTCTTTCCCGAGCCGCGCCTCCCCCAGAACCTTGCCTGGAGGGCGCTGCAGAAATAAAGACCGAGGCTTGGGAAACAACTGCCTGGGGTCAGAAGCCCCCAGGGCCCCCGGAGGGAAGCAGACCAGCCCAGCATCAGCGGGGAGGAGCGGGGACCCGTTGACGCAGGCGCAGGCTCAGGGGGCTCCGCTACCTGTGTGTCTTTTCCATGGCTTCCTCTTCCAGGCCATCTTCCAAGGTGGCCTCATGGATCAGGAGGGTGGCGTCCTTCCCTAGAGCGTAAGCACAGGCCCTCTGAGAATACCGGCCGACCTGGGGTGCCCACAGCACTTGTCCCTGGGCCCTGGGAGGAGGCTGCAAGTCAGGACGACAGCCAGAATCGTTGGGGGGACCAGAAGTGACTGCCCCTGCTCACCCATCTGGACCAGAGCCTCACAGGGCATGGTGTCCCCCGAATAGACCACCTTCCAGCCGGACGTGTGGACCAGCGCGCAGCCGAAGGCATGCTTGCAGTGCCGGACCAGGCAGGTCTGAAACTGAGGAAGCGGGTGATGGGCTCGTGGCCCAGCTACCGCCTCTCCCCCTCCTCCCCACGTCACACGCCCCTGTCCCCCAACCCGCCCTCCCATGCCCGGGCCCTCCCCTAACCTCCTCCAAGCCACAGGTTTCCAACAGCAAACTAATCAACCTTTCCACTTTGGGGTTGGAGACCTCAGCTCCCTTCTGAAGGCATTTGGCAGGAATAATACTGTGAGAAGATTAAAAAACAAACATTTAATCTTAAGTTCAAGTCACTGACTGGAGAGGACCCCCAAATCGCTATGATAAAGAAAATTTAATTCCGTCATTGAGGCAGGGAGCGAGGGCACTCGGCCCTGGAACTGTGTCTGGGGGAAGTGTTGGCAAAGATCTAGGATCGGGAACAGAAGTGAGGAGGGCCGAGGAGAAACACGTCGAGGCAGAAGAACGTTTAGAGGTGGGAACCGCCTCCCCGTCTCCCTGCGGTCTGAGCCTGCCTCGCACGCTCACCGTCCAGGGCCCGAGCCGGGCGCTCACCTGACGTGGTGCAGCAGCGGCTGGCACTGGGTGTGGTACTGCTGGAGCCAGGCCCGCAGCTGCGTGGGGGCCACTACGAGCAGCGGGTGGCACGGCTTCCCCAGCGACACCTGTAACGGGGAGATCAGAGCGCCGAGCGCACGGCGCGCGTTGCAGGGAAAACGGCGTGCTGCGGCCCGAGGTATGGCTGTGCGCGCGCGTGCATGTCTGTGTGCGTGTCTGTGCGCATGCGCTCATTCCAAAGAAAGGCAGAAGGGCAGTCCAGTCCCGCACAACTCACCAGAGCCCGCTCCCTCTGCAGCAAGATGTTCAACAAGCCCTGGGAAAAAGGAGGGGACACATCAGCCAGGTCCACACCCGACCTCCTTCCCGCGTTGGGGCCCTGGGTGCCCGGCCCTCTAACAGACCCGGGTGCCCGGCCCTCTAACAGACCCAGCCGCCCGCCTCCGGGCGAGGGCAGCTCCGAGCAGCCGCGTGGCGAGGTGAGACGCACGTGGCGCCGGGCTTGCGGACAAGCCCAGGCCTGGGAGGAGGTGCGCGGCCAGGAAGAGGGAGGCGGCCCGCTCACCGTGTGGTGGTCCGCGTGCAGGTGGGACACGAACACGGCGGCGAGGGTGCCCAGGAGCTGGTCTACTTCGTCCCCGTAGTGGCGGCACAGCTGCCCGAAGGTGCCCTCCCCGCAGTCCAGCAGCAGGGACACGTCGGAGCTATGGGAGGAGATGGTGGGAGGAGATGGTTTGCCCTCAGGGAGGAGGGCAGGACAAGGCTGGGTGCCCGTCTCCCGGGACCGCTCAGTTCCTCCCGCGGGAGCTGCTGTCAAGAGGATGGTGGTCTCACACGTCCATCCTCGTGACACGAAATACTGTCGCGACGTGAAGTGCACGGAGCGTACCTAGAGCTACACAGATGCTGGGCACCCAAGAGAGTCTCTGCAGTAGGAGAGGGTGAGGACATGAAATCCACAAGACTCTACTTAGAAGGAACGTGGTGACAGCCGCTCTGGCCGCCAGGAGACTCCGAGGCTCTGCTTTAGCTGGCGCGGCCCGGAGACAGCGGCTGCACCAATGCCCTCCGGGAAAGGCCGGGGCTGCTTCCCGCCAGCTCCTCCGTCACGAGAGAAACACGTCCCAAACCCGTGCGCTTCTGCTGTCGGGGTGCCCCTGACAACTGCCAAGTACGCTTAACGCGTTCTTTGGCCGTTAGCTATCCACCACCACCAGCACCCGGGTGACAAAGCAAAACTTAAAAACGAGCCTGGCTTCCCGCAGACGGCCCTGGTCCGCCTCCCTGCGGACCACCACCACCAGGCAAAACCAGGAGCCCCGAAGCCACTCCGCACCCCAGCGGCACCAGTGAGGGGCCCTGTGAGACAGAGGCGGACGCGAGTCCTGGCCTGGGTCTGCCCCACCGCCAGCCGTGAGCAGCCTGGGGCAGGTGCACCGATGATGGGGGTGCAGGAGGTGGCCAGTCACTGGTTCACAGGAGGGACGTGGAAACTTAGCGAGACGGCCCCTCAGCAGGGCGACGGCATACACGATACACGTCAGTGGTTTGCATCCGAAGACGTAACGGGCGGCCAGCTTGGGTGACTCCCTCCAGTCCAGCTAGCTACGGAGGCCGGAAACCGCCTGCCCCCCACCCCCGCCGGGCCCCTAGCCAAGACGGGCCTCCAGGGACATACAGGCTGCACCGCAAGGTTAGCCTGGCGGGTGGAGCAGGGTCTGCTGAGAAAGCCCCGGGCTCCCCGCTGACGGGCCCCTCCTGTGCAGGATGAGTACCTGATGTTGATGAGAGTGGAGCTGACGTTCCGGATCTTCATGGGGATCGCGGACCCCGTTCCGAGGAAGACCACTTCCGGATACCGGCTTCTCTTCTCTATGGAAAGACACGTCAAGTTGTTCACTTCTTCGGGTCAGAAGTGAGCCAGCACTGGAGTTAAGTCCAGCTCCCCAGGAGGGGCTGGTGGTCTGACCTCCTTACACACGGGCCTGGGGCGAGGGGCCCCGGTGCTGCCTGGGAAGGAGAATGAAGGAATTCCACGGGCCCTTCTTCAGCAGAGTTGCTCTAAGTGTTAAATAGCAAAGGCCACCTTTTCATGCTACAAGTCAGCATTTATCTCCCGGGGCTGGGGACCCCCGGCACAGGCCCTGCTGCACTTTGCAGTGGCTCCGAGGGGGGCCAGCTCCCCAGAGAAGAGGCAGAGCCGCCTAGATTCTGAAGATGGGGCCCCGCTCGGCCTGACAGGCCCCGGGTGCACGTTTACGAATGTAATCTAAATGGCCCTTTAACGTGCAAACCAGAAACCCATCTCAAGCCCACGGCATGTGCAGCCAGGAGGGCATCTTAAAACACCGGCCTGGTGCCAGCTGGGTTAAACCTGAACCCGCCCTCTGGTCCAGCCTTGTTTCTCCGCCTCATTCGTGAGCTGAACACAACACTGGGAAAACCAAGTACTAGAAAGAGGTCCCGGAGTTCCCCAGACTGCTCTTCCTGTCAGGGCGGTGAGAGCCCAGCAAGGTGAGTGCCATGGCCAGGACCTTCCGTGGATCCTTCCCGGCAACACCAGGACTAGACTACCAGCTCTGCCCAGGGCCTCACAGGAGGCCCCAGACCCGCCGCACTCAGCTCAGCGTGGGCCTCGCCAGGAGAGCCTGGGCACTGTCACCTAGCCTCCAACCTAACCGGTCCGGGCGGGGGCCGGCACTGGTGGTCTTAAGTGGAGGCCAGAGAAGCAGTGGCTTCAGCAGGTACACGGGGCTCGACGGGGCCACGGTGACCCTCCACTCAGTGCTGTGTGAACAGCTGCAGGAGGGCAGGGGCCAGGAGACACCGGGGCTGGTCCCGGTCTGGCTCACCCGCCGGGGCCGGGCCGTCCTGCACAGTCTTCCTGTACTCCTGCACGCTCTCCTGGAAATTGGGCAACTCCAGGGCCTCGGCAATGAATTCCTCAGGGTCGCAGGTCATGATGGCATCCCTGCAAGAAGAAGGCATCTCAGGGCATCAGGGGGAGCGTGTGGCCCCAGGCAACCACCCTGCACAGCCAGCTCAATCCCTGGGGACCGCCTGCAGAAAGTGCTTTCAAATCTAAGTGACTGGGGCATGGGGCAGCTCCGCTCTCTTGCCCGGCAGACCTTCTCCCAGCTCAGGGGGGTCTCACAGTTCCGGCTGCTCAGAACCTCTCAGCTCAAAGCGGGACGGGGCAGCCCTGGCACTCCTGACATGTCGGGGGGGAGGGGACGGTGTGGGCACTCTACGCAGCCTCCTGACCTCTGCTCACTACACCCGCTAGCATCGGGCATCCCCCGGAGCTGAGGGAGGGAAGGGGGCCCCTCAAGGGCCCCAACTATTCACCGCAACAGTGCCCGGTGTCCAGCAGTGGTCCAGAACGGGGTCTGCCCGGACACAGACACCACGGCGTGCACGGGCCACTTCCAGTTATTCAAGGGTGAGATTTTAAAAGTTAAAGATGCAAGGCAGTAAGCACCTCTCAGGTGACTGGCTGGGGTGAACGCTACAGCGCCTTTCACCAGGTGCCTCGGGCAGTGCCGCCCCCGACCCGCTAACCCCCCCTCACAATCACCCTAAGGGAACACGGTTCTCCTCAAGGACTTTTATATAAGGCACTTGTTTCGTTACAACAGCAAAAAGCTGGAAATGCCTCCAACACACCAACCCCCGTCTCTGGAACACGGGCAACAGTGTCCTTACGCAGCCTCTCATGACGGGAAAAGACTGGCAGCGGGTCAGGCCCTGAACCCGCGGTGCAGACGTGTATTTTAACACGTCCCCACGTACTCAGAGATAAAAAACACAAAATGCTAACCACCGCCGTGTCAGGGTGATGGGATTAGGGCTGACTTTCTTCCCCCTACGCTCACTCATTTTCCACATTCCAAAACAACGCACACACGGCTGTTAGCAGAGGCAACTTTCAGGAAAGGACGGCCGTCAGCCCCCGTCTCCCCGCCTCCCCGGGTCAGCTGATGATGGGACGCAGCCACCGTCTGCCACCCATCGTCTGCGGCTCTTCCCGGGTCCGACGCGGAGACCACGCGGCTGAGCAGCCCGCGCCGCTGACCCCTGGGCCCCACCCCCACCCCCGAACGAGCCTGACGCGCCCCGTCCCCCGCCGACTGAGACCACACCCACCTCTGCCACTCGCGCCGGGGCCGCAGCTGGTACTTGAGGAGACACTGGCCGCGGACCAGGGGCACGCAGGGGGCAAGCCCTCCTTCCTGCAAGAGAAGGAGCCGCGGTCCGCGGGGGGCAGCTGCCTGCGGGGTGGGCCGCGGGCCAAGCTGAGCCACTACCTGGGGGCGGAGGCTGGCGAGCGGGGGGAAGATGCCGGGGTGGATGAGGCCGAGCTGCGTCTGGATCTTGTGGCTGCGGAGGTTGTGGACCGACTCACAGTGCTCGTTCAGGACCAGGTGCTGGGTGTCGGGCCCGAACCTAAGACGGACGCGCACACCGTCAGCACAGTGTCCTTCTGGGAAGACTCCCACCCACGGGGCGGCACCGGGGGCGGGGCGGCCAGGTACTGGGAATGTTCAAGAGGGTGAGCGACCTGTCCACCGAGGTCACCCTGCGTGGCCAGACGCAGCCCTGCCCCTCCTCCTCCGAGCCCGGCGTCTCTACAAAGTCAGAGGCCCTGGGTGTGGGGGAAGAGCACCCGGAAAGCCAGGGGCAAGTACAGCGCTGGGGACTTGGACACACAGGGAGCATGGGGGGAGAAAGAGGAAAACTGTGATGGCCGTCAGCACTCAGACCCCGAGGGGCAGAGGACCCGGGCGCCGAGGAGGGACTGCCGGGGCCGGCGGGGGAGGGCAGTGTCACCACACGTCATCACGCGCCCAGGTCCAACCCCAGCAAGTCCTTCCACCTGGCGCCGGCCTCGGCCAACGAAAACAGGAGAGTAGGACCCGTCCTCCCAGTCACTGAACATGGGTTGTGGGCAAGATCGGGAGAGGGAAATGAAGCGTGTTTGCTGCCTGACGTGTCGCGGACATTCAGTAAACTGAAGCTGCGGCTTTATCCTTGCAAGACTCTTCTTTAGGAAACACGCACGGGATGGTCCAGAGGCAGGATTTGTTCAGAGCTCGGGAAACCAGCCCCAGGCAAGCGGGGACGCCCCCAGGATCCAGGGAGGGCGGGAACCCCAGGGAGAGCTCAGGCGGGGGGCAGGGGCAGCAGTGGAACCGTGGCTGGCGGGGCTCCTACCTCTCCATCCACTGCTGATATCTGCTGTCCAGGAGCACGTGCTCCGGGGTCATGTGGACCACCAGGGCCACGGGGGCTTCGGCTTTTCCTTGGAAACTGGGAGGAAGGAAGCAGGGGGCTCTGCTGGGTCAAGTGGTGCAAACTCAGGACACGCGGACCCGGGGCTGGGCAGCCAGGGAGGGCGCTGCATGAGCCGTGGTGGCCCAGGCCTCGGCAGCGGCAGCACAGGTCAGTGCCAGGCCGGCCTTCCCGAGCAGTGTCGGCTCTCACCTCTCCGCCCGGAGACCCCTCCTTACCTCCTGAAGGTGGCATTCTCACAGAGGGGCTGAATGAATCCTTCGTCTGGACATTCTACCACAACGAAAGTGACCCTGGGGTCTGGGGCGGTGCAGATCTCTTCAGGCAAAATCTGTGAAGTCACTGAGGTCAGGATGTGCTCCCAGGGCAGGCCCTGGAGTCACCTGCTAACGCCGCATCACCCCCTCCAGAGAAGCGCCGACATAAGACCACCACCTGCGCCCTTCTCGCCCTCTCCGCTGACACGCAGACAGGCGGCCGCCGGCTGGCAGAGGGCGTTTCACACCTGGCGTGGCCAGACGGCCCGGCATGGCACGCACGGTTCTCTCAGGTCGTGTGGTCCTGACGTCCTCACATCTCGTGACATGATCATTCCCCTGGGCCACACATCTGAATTCCACCCTTATGGGGTCCACCCTGAGCTCAAGTACAAGGGGGAGCATCCATCCTATAAGGAGACCCCCAAATCCTAAAGAGACAACCTCCAGAAATGGCCCGACACGGCCAGCGCTGATGCGCACGACAAGCCTAGACAAGAGACCCTACTGTATCGCTCAGCGAAGTGCTGAAATCCAAGCTGTTCAGTGCCCTCAGAAGTGGTGTCTGCAGGGCCTGACCCAGGCAGTGACTCTGTCCAGCGTCCCGGCCCCTGCCTGTCACTGCTGAGACCGCAGCAACAGGGCACCTCACCTCTCTTCCTTCGAATGTGATGCTTTTCCCGTCCTTGACAGCAGCAATGATGGGCGCAATGGCAGCTGTTCCGCTGAAACGAGAGGCGAGGCCTCGGTGAGGGCGGGGCTCTGGGAGCTCAGCGAGCCCGGCGAGGCCCCCCAGCTGTCCCCGCCACTCACACTGGGAGGCCCAGCTCCTTCGCTTTGAGTACTAAGAAGTTTCCCTTCTTCATGTGGAGCTGTAAGGAAGAGATCTCCATGTAATTCCAGTGACTGATGAAGAAGCTTGGTTTTCATCATTCGTTTTGAAATCACTTGAGTTTAGCACTAAAAGCTGAATGATTTAAAACCAAGGTGTTTTATTTCCCATTAACTCCTTACACATCTAATAAAATGCAATCCATTTCCACATCAAATAAGACGTGTCCTCCAAGTACCTGGAGGAGAAAACACTGTTGCTTTTATCATCCTGCGCAGGTCAAGTAACAGCCAAAGGAGTGTCACCAGAACACGTTCTAGCAGAAATGATCACGTAACCACCGTGTGACACGGCATTCCAGTGACCAGGACAGGGTAGAGCGTGTGGATGGTTTTTCTCCTCTACTTTTCACGTATTTGGCAAAACTGTGCTGTTGCTTTTATACGAAGTTACAATAAAAAGTTCCCAGTATTCTCTTATTATGTTAAAAGGGAAACCAATAATCCTAACACAAAACCTCGTAATCATTCTGTACTTAAAAACTCATGTCCCAACGTTTTAGAAATCCACGTATTCCACACCTACTAACAGGAAAAGTCAGAAATGGCATAAAATGTTAATGAGTCTTTCAGGGTTGACTTGTATTTGAGTTTCATTTTCTTCCTTAGATCTTTAGAAGCTGTTTGCTTTTCCTTTCAACTTCCTGCATTTAGGACACTACTCTCAGGGCTGAGTCTCCGGTTGGGATCCGAAAGCCTTCTTAGGACTCTAGGATTTTCTATCTTGGAAAACGTTACGCTAGAGGAATGATGACAGCTAGAGGAATGATGACAGCTTAACGTGAGCACATAATACAGAGATGACAGAACTTAGATGACACCTTCAGATAACGACATTAACAAGCACTGTGGTGACCACAGACCCAGATGAAACTGGATGGAAGCAAAATGTTTCTAATGTTTCACAGGAATGTCAGGCCTAAGGCCAGCAAAACCCATGCCTCCCTCCACAAGCTCAGTTCAACCCGTGGAGAAAGTTGTTCCCGTCTGAAAACCCAACGCCAGCTCACAGGCCCCAGGGCAGCAGACGGCTGCCCGAAGCCCAGGCTCCTATCGGACAAGAGCCTCTCAGACCCTCACACCCAGAGCCTATTTCTCCCACCTCCCAGAACTTGAACTAGCTTTGCTTTACCGCCTTCTGAACCCTGTGCCAAGAAGCAGCCCATTTTCAGGGAAGGGCAAAGGGGCTGCAGGATGACACAGCGGGAGCAGCGTGCACCAGGTGGGAGGAGCCAGAGGCCAAGGACGCAGCCCGAAGCGACGCTGCTCCCAGGACAGCTGCCCCCGGACAGTGCCCTGATCGCACAGGACACACCATGCTCGATGTGATCTGTTCAGGAAGGACTGATGCGATGCCACTCAAAGGATTACCACGTAAACTGCTGTAGAAAATTATTCTGCTGCCTAAAAATTCAGACACACAGAAGTAACAAGCCTATGGGCAACAGTACTTAACTTTTACAAAAGTTAAGTACTTTTTATATCTAAGTAAAATAGATATAAACTATTTTTATAGATATAGATATTATTTTTTACTATGTAAGTAAGTTGATAGAAGTTATACTGGCAACAATCTTACAACTAACAACTAATATTACTACTGACCTTTCATAACTGTGTTCACTTGCTGGTGTTAAAATTTTTTACAAATGGATGAAAATTACAAATGTATTTTAAAATCAACTTTACCAAGTCGACTTTAAATCAAATATATTGCTTTAAAAAAAAAAAAAAATCAAAGCTCACGAAAAAGCAACGTAGTCTTACCGGAGATTAGACAACTGTTTGCTGCAGGTTCTAGTAAAATAAAATTTTAATGCAAAGTCCTACTGAAAGTAGGCAATTAGATCTGAAAAACACGTGATTGTAATCACATTTTCATAGAATTTGACCAACTTCAGTTTAGCAATCTAGGCCTCTGTGAATGCTAAGCCAATATTAAAATTAGTCCAGGGTCGACCCACCAAGGTCATGTGACTTTTCTGGACTGTTAAACTTTGTTGTAATAAAATGAGAGAGAAAAAAAAAATTAGTCCAATGTCAGAAGCTTAACGACTACAGTAAGATGATATAAAACAGAGTTGAAGGAGCCTAAATAAAGGCCTGATTCATTTGAAGGGAAATGAAGCTTTTTATGAAAAAGTAGTCTTTTGATCCTTCTCAAACTCTTCGAAAAAATCGAATAGGGAACACTCCCAGACATTGTATGAAGCCACCATCACCCGGTACCAAAACCAGACAAAGACAACACCAAAAAAGAAAATTACAGGCCAGTATCTTTGATGAATATAGATGCAAAAATTCTCAACAAAATATTAGCAAACTGAATCCCAGCAACACACAAAAAAGATCATACACCACGATCAAGTGGGATTTGTCCCAGGAATGCAAGGATTCTTCAATATATGCAAATCAATGTGATACACCATATTAACAAATTGAAGGAAAAAACCATATGATCATCTCAATAGATGCAGAAAAAGCTTTCAACAAAATTCAACACCCATTTATAATAAAAACTCTCCAAAAGGTGGGCAGAGAGGGAACCTACCTCAACATAATAAAGGCCGTATGTGACAAACCCACAGCAAACATTATTCTCAATGGTGAAAAAACTGAAATGATTTCCTCTAAAATCAGGAACAAGACAAGGGTGCCCACTCTCGTCATTATTATTCAACATAGCTTTGCAAGTCCTAGCCACGTCATTCAGAGAAGAAAAAGAAATAAAAGGAATCCAAACTGGCAAAGAAGAAGTAAAACTGTCACTGTTTGCAGGTGACATGATACTATACATAGAAAATCCTAAAGATGCCACCAGCAAACTACTAGAGCTAATCAATGAATTTAGTAAAGTTGCAGGGTACAAATTAATACACAGAAATCTCTTGCAGTCCTATACACTAACAACAAAAGACCAGAAAGAGAAATTAAGGAAACAATATCCCACTTACTGCAACAAAAAGAATACTTAGGAATAAACCTACCTAAGGAGGCAAAAGACCTGTATGCAGAAAACTTTAAGATACTGATGAAAGAAATCAAAGATGACACAAACACATATAGAGATATACCATGTACTTGGATTGGAAGAATCAATATTGTGAAATGACTATACTACCCAAAGCGATCTACAGATTCAATGCAATCCCTATCAAACTACCAATGGCATTTTTCACAGAATTAAAAGAAAAACTTTTACAATTTGTATGGAAACACAGAAGACCTCCAATAGCCAACGCAATCTTGAGAAAGAAAAACAGAACTGGAGGAATCAGCCTCCCTGACTTCAGAGTATATACTACAAAGCCACAGTTATCAAGACAGTATGGTACTGGCACAAAAACAGATATATATATCAACGGAACAGGATAGAAAGCCCAGAGATAAACCCACGCATATATGGTCACCTAATCTATGACAAATCAGGCAAAAACATACAATTGAGAGGGCTTCCCTGGTGGCACAGTGGTTAAGAATCCGCCTGGCAATGCAGGGGACTCAGGTTTGAGCCCGGGTCCGGGAAGATCCCACATGCCGCGGAGCAACTAAGCCCGTGCGCCACAACTACTGAAGCCTGCGTGCCTAGAGCCCGTGCTCCGCAGCAAGAGAAGCCGTCGCAATGAGAAGCCCGCACACTGCAACAAGGAGTAGCCCCCGCTCGCCGCAACTAGAGAAAAGCCTGGGCGCAGGAATGAAGACCCAACACAGCCAAACATAAATAAAATAAATTTTTAAAACTTAAAAAAATATATATACAATGGAGAAAAGACAGCCTCTTCAGTAAGTGGTGCTGGGAAAACTGGACAGCTACATATAAAAGAATGAAATTGGAACACTCCCTAACACCATACACAAAAATAAACTCAAAATGGATTAAAGACCTAAATGTAAGGCCAGACACTGTAAAACTCTTAGAGGAAAACGCAGACAGAATGCTCTTTGACATATATCACAACATCTTTTTCGACCCATTCCTTAGAGTAATGAAAATTAAAACAAAAATAAACAAATGGAACCTAATGAAACTTCAAAGCTTTTGCACAGCAAAGGAAACCATAAACAAGACGAAAAGACAACCCTCAGAATGGGAGAAAATATTTGCAGACAAAGTAACTGACAAAGGATTAATCTCCAAAATATACAAGCAGCTCAAACAGCTCAATATCAAAAAAACAAACAACCCAATCAAAAAATGGGCAGAAGACCTAAATAGACGTTTCTCCAAAGAAGACAAACACATGGCCAACAAGCACGTGAAAAGATGCTCAACATCACTAATTATCAGAATAATGCAAATCAAAACTACAATGAGGTATCACCTCACACTGGTCAGAATGGCCATCATCAAAAAGTCTACAAACAATAAATGCTGGAGAGTGTGTGGAGAAAAGGGAACCTCCGATACACTATTGGTGGGAACGCAAATTGATTCAGCCACTGTGGAAAACAGCACGGAGTTTCCTTAAAAAACTAAAAATAGAACTACCCATTACTGGGCATATACCCAGAGAAAACCATAATTCAAAAAAATACATGCACCCCAATGCTCACAGCAGCTCTATTTACAATAGCAAAGACATGGAAGCAACCTAAATGTCCATCAAGAGAGGAATGGATAAAGAAGATGTGGTACGTATATACAACGGAATATTACTCAGCAATAAAAAGGAACGAAATTGGGTAATCTGTAGGGACGTGGATGGAGTGTCATACGCAGTGAAATAAGGGAGAAAGAGAAAAGCAAATGTCATATAATAACGCATATATGTGGAATCTAGAAAACATAAGTTATCTTATTTGCAAAGCCGAAATAGAGACACAGACGTAGAGAACAAATGTATGGATATCAAGGGGGAAGCGGGTGGGGCGGGAGGAATTGGGAGACTGGGATTGACACATACACATTATTGGTACTATTTATAAAATAGACAACTGATGGGAACACACTATATAGCACAGGGAACTCTACCTAACGCACTGTGGTAACCTAAACGGGAGAGAAGTCCAAAAGGGAGGGGATATCTGTACGTGTATGGCTGATTCACTCTGTTGTGCACTGGAGGCTAACACACATTGGAAAGCAAACATACTCCAATAAAAATTAATTTAAAAAAAAAGCAATCCCCAAATCCTCAGAAATATTTCTGCTGTAATTTAAAAAAAAACATGGGGTCCATAGACATAATGGAGTATTACTCAGCCATTAAAAAGAAAAAAATGAAATAATGCCATTTCCAGCCACAGGGAAGGAGGTAGAGGTGATCGTACTAAGTGAAGGTAGTGAGACAGGGAAAGACAAGTATCATATGACACCACTCATGGGTGGAACCTAAAAGTGGATACACATGAACTTTACAAAACAGACACAGCCTCACAGACTCAGAAGAGAAACCTGTGGTTACCGAAGGGGAAAGGCGGTGGGCAGGGAGACATGAGCAGGTTGAGATTAACATATACACACTCCTATTTATAAAATAATCAACAAGGACCCAGGCTACAGCACAAGGAACCCTACTCAACACTCTGGAATAACCGATATGGGAAGAGGACCCGAAAAAGCACACACATAGGTCTATGTATGAGGAAATCAAGTTCCTGTACACGGAGGAAAAAACAGCAGTGATAACAAAACCCGCAACGCTATAAATCACCTACGCTCCAATAAAAAATAAAATTTAAAATAGAAAAAGAAGAAATGCCAAATCTGTGCCCCTCAGGCCTTGGTGCCCTGAGCTGGTGTCACATCCCTGGAGCCCGAGCAGGCTTGGGGCCCAAGGCTGGACCGCCAAGGGCTAAGGGAGCCAGGGAGGACATGCCAGCAGACGAGCCCCGCACCCTCTCCAGACCCAGGCGGGTTTATTCCTATTAACAAATGGAAGGGTAAAAGCCATATGATCAGCGAAACCAAGCAGGGTGCGCCCAAAGGATGGTGGCGCCCACGCGCTGGAAGAGCTCCGAGTCCGCGCCTCCTTTGGGTCGCCCCACCTACCCACGGAAGACAGCACCCTCGGCAGAGCGGTGACACCGGAGTGGGGACTGGCTGAAGGCGGGCCGGAAGGGGTGAGGGGAGGAAGTCCCGAGACACAAGCCTGGGGCGTTTCTTCTGGCCCATTGCCCTCTAACTGGCAACCCAGGAACAGCACTTTGCCTCAGGCTCTGGTTGCCGGGGACCCAGAGCCGGTCACGGAGAAATGCTGCCGCCTTGTGGCCGTTTCCCATAACAACAACTTTAAAACCAGTGCTGAGGGGCACTTGATCTTCACAAGGCCTGCGGGGCTGTGAATGACACCTGCCCTCAAGAAATGCCCTGGGGTAAATCATCGGAAAAGAATTCAAAACGGGGCTGACTTTCAACAGGCCAATTTCAAGAGGTAAATTATGCACACACTGTATTAAAAAATAAAAATTTAAAAAGCACATGGAAAGATACTCAACATCAGTCAATATTAAAGAAATGCTAATCAAAATTACAATGAGGTATCACCTCACACCGGTCAGAATGGTGTCATCGTCAAAAAAAAGTCTACAAAGAATAAATGCTGGAGAGGGCATGGGGAAGAGAGAACCCTCCTACACCATTGGTGGGATGTAAATTGGTACAGCCACTATGGAGAACAGTATGGAGGTTCCTTAAAAAACTAAACGTAGAGTTAGCATATGATCCAGCAATCCCAGTCCTGGGCTTAGATCCGGAGAAAATCCTAATTCGAAAGGACACGAGCACCCCTATTTTCAGGGCAGCACTATTTACAATAGCCAAGACACAGAAGCACCCAAATCGTCCAACGACAGATAAATGAAGCATATGTGGTACATATATGCACTGGAATACTACTCGGCCATAAGAAAAGAATGAACTAATGCCATTTCCAGCAACAAGGATGGACCGAGAGATTATCCTACTCAGTGAAGTAGGTCAGAGAGAAAGACAAATATCATATCAATTACAGGTGCAATCTATACATTCGTACAATCCAACTAATTTACAAAAGAGAAACAGACTCACAGACTAAGAAAACTTACGGTTATCGAAAAGGAAAGATGGGGGGAATAATTTAGGAGGTTGGTTATATTCAGTCGATATTCAAAAAGGACCTACTGAATAACACAGGGAACGCTACTGAACACACTGTAAGAACTTATATTGGGGAAAAGAATCCGAGAAAGAATACATATATGTCAATGTATAACTAAATCAAGTTCCTGTATGCCTAAAACAAACACAACCTTGGAAGAAATCAACTCTACTCCAATATAAAATAAAAATTAAATTAAAAGAAAAGAAAAAGAAAAAACAAGAGTGGAGCATGGAGAAGTGCTGCCGCCTTGTGGCTCTTTCCCGTAACAACAGCTTTGAAACCCGTGCTGATGGGCACTGAATACTCACAAGGCCTGTGGGGCCGTCAAGGAAAGACACCTGTCCTCCAGAAATGCCCCAGGTAGGGCATCGCAAAAGAATTCAGAAGAGGGCAGACACTTGAGAAGCCAGTTTCAAGAGGTGCATTTCACTTACCCCGTTTACAAAAAAACACATGAAAAGATGTCCAACACTGCGAAATATTAGAGAAATGCAAACCAAAACAACGAGGTTATCACCTTACACTGGTCAGAACTGCCACTGTCAAACAGTCGACAAACAATGAAGGCTGGAGAGGGTGTGGAGAAAAGGGAACCCTCCTGTACTGCTGGTGGGAATGTAAATTGATACAGCCACTACGGAGAACAGTATGGAGGTTCCTTAAAAAACTAAAAATAGAGCTCCCATATGACCCAGCAATCCCACTACTGGGCATATACCCTGAGAAAACCATAATTCAAAGAGAGACATGCACCACAATGTTCACTGCAGCTCTATTTACAATAACCAGGAGATGGGAGCAACCTAAGTGTCCATCATCAGAGGAATGGATAAAGAAGATGTGGTACATATATACAATGGAATATTACTCAGCCATAGAAAGGAACAAAATTGGGTCATCTGTAGAGATATGGATGGATCTAGAAAACTGTCAAACAGTGAAGTAAGTCAGAAAGAGAAAAACAAATATCATATATTAAAGCATACATGTCGAATCTGAAAAAATTGGTGTAGACAATCTTATTTACAAAGCAGAAATAGACACAGAGATATAGAGAAGAAATGTATGGCTACCAAGTTGGGGGGCAATGAATTGGGATATTGAGATTGACATGTAAACACTATTGATACTATGTATAAAATAGATAACTAATGAGAACCTATTGTATAGCTCAGGGAACTCTACCCAATTCTGTGGTGACGTAAATCAGAAGGAAATCCAAAAAAATAGGGGATATATGTATATGTATAGCTGATTCACTTTGCTATACAGCAGAAACACAATACTGTAAAGCAACTATACTCCAATAAAAAAAAATTAGTACATCAGCAGTGTAACAACTACAGGAAGATGATATAAACTAAAAGAGGTGAAGGAGCCTCAATAAAGGCCTGATTCATTTGAAGGGAAACAAAGCTTTTTGTGAAAAAGTAGTCCTTTAATCCTTCTCAAACTCTTCCAAAAAATTGAAGAGGAGGGAACACTCCCAAAGACATTCTATGAAGCCATCATCACCCTGATACCAAAACCAGACAAAGACAACACCAAAAAAGAAAATTACAGGCCAACATCTTTGATGAATATAGATGCAAAAGTTCAACAAAATATTAGCAAACTGAACCCAACAATACACAAAAAAGATCACACACCACGACCAAGTGGGATTCATCCCAAGTTCACAAGGATGGTTCAACATACTCAAATCAATGTGATACACCACGTCAACAAAAGACAAAAAACACACGATCATCTCAATAGATGCAGAAAAAGCATTCGACAAAATTCAACATCCATTCATGATAAAAACTCTTATCAAAGTGCGTAGACAGGGACCACGTCTCAAGATAATAAAAGCTATTTATGACAAACCCACAACCAACATAATACTCAATGGTGAAAAGCTGAAAGCCTTCCTGCTAAAATCTGGAACAAGGATGTTCCACTCTCACTTCTTCTATTCAATGTAGTACTGGAAGTCCTAGCCACAGTAATCAAAGAAGAAAAAGAAATTAAAGGTATCCAAATTGGAAGGGAAGAGGCAAAACTGTCATTACTTGCAAATAATATGATACTATATATAGAAAACCCTAAAGACTACACGCAGAAACTACCAGAACTGATAAACCAATTCAGCAAGGTAGCAGGATACAAGATTAACATACAGAAATCAGTTGTATTTCTTTACATTAACAATGAAATATCAGAAAGGGAATGTAAAAAAATAATACCTTTTAAAATCACAACCCAAAGAATAAAATACTTTGGAATAAACCTTGCCAAGGAAGTGAAAGACATATGCTGAGAACTATAACATTAATAAAGGAAGTTGAAGATGATTTAAAGAAATGGAAAGATATCCCATGCTCTTGAATAGGAGAAATTAATATTGTTAAAATGGCCATACTACCCAAAGCAATCTACAGATGTAATGTGATCCCTATCAAATTACCCATGACATTTTTCAAAGAAGTAGAACAATCCTAAAATTCACATGGAACCACAAAAGATCCAGAATTGCCAGAGCAATCCTGAAGAAAAAGAACAAAGCAGGAAGCATAACCCGCCCCGAGACTTCAGACAATACTACAAAGCTACAGCAAGCAAAACCGCATGGTACTGCCACAAAAACAGACAAATGGATCAATGGAACCAAAGAGAGAGCCCAGAAATAAACCCACACACCTACTGCCAATTAATCTCCAACAAAGGAGGCAAGAATATACAATGGAAAAAACAGTCTCTTCAGCAAGTGGTGTTGGGAAAGTTGGACAGCCACATGTAAATCAATGAAGTTAGAACACACCTTCTCACCATACACAAAAGTAAACTCAAAATGGCTTAAAGAATTAAACATAAGACATGACACCATAAAACTCCTAGAAGAGAACACAGTCAAAACATTCTCTGACATAAACCCTACCAATGTTTTCTTGGTCAGTCTCCCAAGGCAACAGAAATAAAAACAAACAAATGGGACTTAATCAAACTTACAAGCTTTTGCACAGCAAAGGAAACCATAAACAAAATGAAAAGACAACCTGTAGAATGGAAGAAAATATTTGCAAACAATGCAACAAACAAGGGCTGATTTCCAAAATATACAAACCGCTCATACAACTCAACACCAGAAAAACCAAACAACCCAATCCAAAAATGGGCAGAAGACCTAAACAGATATTTCTCCAAAGAAGACATACAGATGGCCAATAGGCACATGAAAAGACACTCAACACTGCTAATTATTAGAGAAATGCAAATCAAAACTACAATGAGCTACCACCTCACACCGGTCAGAACGGCCATCATTCAAAAGTCTACAAATAAATGCTGGAGAGGGTGTGGAGAAAAGGGAATCCTCCTACACTGTTGGTGCAAATGTAAATTGGTTCAGCCACTATGGAAAACAGTATGGAGGTTCCTCAGAAAACCAAAAATAGAATTACCATACAATCCAGCAATCCCACTCCTGGGCATATATCCAGACAAAAGTCTAATTCAAAAAGACACAAGCACCCCTATGATCACAGCAGCACTATTCACAGCAGCCAAGACACAGAAACCACCTTAATGCCCATCAACAGATGAATGAATAAAGATGTGGTACATATATACAATGGAATACTCCTCAGCCATAAAAAAGAATGAAATAATGCCATTTGCAGTAACTTGGATGCCAACTAGAGATTATCACACTAAGTGAAGTAAGTCAGAAAGAGAAAGACAAATACCATATGCTATCACTAATATGTGGAATCTAAAATATGACACAAATGAACTTATCTATGAAACAGACTCACAGACATAGAGAACAGACTTGTGGTGGGTGCGGGGCAGGGGAGGGATGGAGTGGGAGGTTGGGATTAGCAGATGCAAAGTATTATATATAGAATGGATACACAGCAAGGTCCTACTGCATAGCACAGGGAACTGTCTTCAATATCCTCGGATAAACCATAATGGAAAAGAATATAAAAAAGAATGTATATGTGTATAACTGAGTCACTTTGCTATACAGCAGTAATTAACACAACACTGTAAATCAACTATACTTCAAACAAAAAAAAATTCCTAAAAAAAAAAAAGTAGTCTTTAACTTCAGAAACTTATCAACTATTTCTGAAGTTCAAGAGAGAGGCTCACAGCCAAATATGAAACCTGTCTCTGTAGCCTGACTCTGGCTGGAAGAGAATCTGGAAGTACATACAAGCATAGGTGGTTTACTGGGAACCAGGGCAACTGTTTCCTCTGAACACAGGTGACGGTAGGAGCTGCTACCTTCAAACTACCGGAAACCCTTAGGTCACCAGACACATGTTCATGCAGAGCGTCCAGCAAGGTGCTTACCTTACAGACGAAAGCTACGACCAAGGAGGGGTCCCTGCCGTGCGTTTTCTGGCCAACACCTGAGGAGAAACAAATCCGACCACACAAGGTAAATAGCAGTGTCTCCAGGTGCCACAGATCGGTGATCGTCTGATACCTAATCTGACTTCACACAAACTTATATGGATGGAACTGTTCGAATACAAAGGTCAAAGAAACACTGGTATTTTTTCTCAAGCAGATCTTTTCTTTTTCCTACTCGTGTTGAGATCTGAGTAAACAAAAATGCAAAATGCCAACCAGAAAATGGCAAGTGAAATGTTTAAAAAAATGACACATTTTACCTAGATTTACCTAGAAGTGGAGATGTGGGGGAAAAGTAAGTTGTAACGTGCTTCACAAACAAGTGTAGGAATATGGGAAATAACACAAAAGCTACAAGGCCTGCAGAAACGACGTGGGTGTCAGCCCTCACCCGAGCCACCCAAAAAGGACAGCACAGAGGGCCAGCCCCTTGTCAGTCCTCAGACAGACACGGCCTTGAGGCAGAGACAGTAACTTATCAACCCTGCCCACCCCTGGACAACAGCATCCTCAAGCAGCCCAATTCGTGTGATACGTCTCATCCTGGCATTTTAATCCAGTTTCCCAGTAGGCTGTCATTCTGGAAGAAAAGGTGCAAATCCACTCGTTGATATAACTGTTCTGCCTGCTTAGCTGTTAGGTTCTGCACTCAGGAAAAATTAACTTGTGTTACTGCTGCCTTAACGAGAGACAAAAAGTTCATCGTGGCTTCTCTGCACTGCTGACACTGTGCTGGAACACCTTTGTGTGTGGGGTTCTGCAGATATGATGGGTACACATATAAAGAAGTGACTTTGATCTGGGGATGACACTGACTTGCTACAAGTGAAATGGCAATTCAAAAAAAAAATCCCAAGACTGTAACCAATCGTAAAGACTTAATGATCTATGCTGTATGAGGAAATAAACAATGTAACTTTATACCAAAAAAAAAAAAAAAGAGAGAAACACAAAGCCTCCCAATCAATCATTTGCCAGGTCCTGCTCTTCCTCTGGTTAAACTGAAGCCAAAGCTTGGGGCTCCCCAGGGCTGCGGACTGGCCCCTACAGCTTCGTGCGGCCGCTTTTAAAGACAACCTTCTCACCTGCCCCACAGCCAAATCCTAACGCGATAAGAAAAAGCGTCTGTTTTGCACACTGAACTTCCTTATGACAAAGATTCGAACGTAGAGCAGAAGCAGCGAACGGATTAAGACAGGCTCACACCCCCGCCGGCGCGCCGCTGCCCACGCGCCATTACCATCCGCCAGGTACTGCTCCCCTTCTGCCGGTCCCGGGTCTGGAGACGGCTCTGGACTCGGCCTCTCTGCACTCTGCGCTGGCTGCTGCTTCCCATTCACCTGTTCACCTGGTCGGGAAGGGAAACGAGCAAGTGACACACGCCGAGGGCAAGCTCACAGCCAGGTCGCCCACCGTGCCGGCCTGTCTTCTACTGGCCACCTCCCCGCCTGGCTCTGGGCTACACGCCCATCCTCCTCATCTTGAGGTTTCTGTCCGGGTCCCAGCCTGACCGCAGCGGGGACTCGAGAGCGTGTTGAGCAGAGAGCACGCGCGCACTCAGCTGCTTTATCCACCGCCATCACGCTCCGCACAGACCTTGGCCCAAGGTTCCCCATCGCCACGAGGAGTGGCACCACCGGGCAGGCAGTTCAGTCAAGGTCAGAAAAACACTCCCGTCGCTGTCCAGCGGTTAGGGCTGCATGCTTTCACTGCATGGGACCCCGGGTTCGATTCCTGGTTGGAGAACTAAGGTCCCGCAGGCCGCGGTGTGGCGAACAGAAGAAATCCCTGCCCCAAGAGGCGGGCACACGGCGGCTGGTCTCAGCGACCCCCCGCCCCGCCCGGCCCTCTGAGCTGCCCGGTCTTCCGGGCTCGCCGGGCGGGCTCAGCACTGATCACTCGCACGTGTCGGAGGGTACGGGGCCACGTGCTGGAGCGGGGCGCACGCCAGGCTAGGGGCGCGGCCGGGGGAGGACACGCGAGAAGAGTGAGCTGGGCCGGCGCAGGCCCGTCTCCCGGCGGGTCCTGGGCTCCTCCGGCCGGGGGTGCAGGCTCGTCTGCCCTCCTCTGCACGCGGCAAGCTCAGACCAGGTGACGGGCGAGGAGCCGGCCCTGCACGTCGCCCACAGTCGGGAGACCGACGCAGAGCGTCACCCAGACCCCAGGGCGGCACGGACGCAGCAGTGCCTCGCCTGCAGCCTGCCTGTCTCCGCGTCAGGACCGCACGTCGGGCCCCGGGGCCTGAGGAGGCCCTCGAGCCCTTCTGACCGCCAACCGCACTCCCGCCGGGCTGCCGCTTACGAACAAGGCTCACCTGTGCCCACCTCTCCAAGCCCTTGCATCCCAGGAGGGCGCCCACACCTGTGGCAATGCCCCTGGCGATAAACGGGCAGATCTGAGGGCAGAGCCGGATTACCTGACGCCCCAAAGTGCAATCACGATCGTTACATACGAGGTAAACGCGTCTGTCCTCAAGGTCATAAGCTCCTTCAGGGCAGGAACTCCTCGGCTAAACTTCCTAATCGTGCTCAGAACACAAAGCCGGGTACACAGGCCAGTGATCGGCAGTTTCTGTTGCCACCTGCCTTCCTGACCCCGGACTCACGTCCTCCCACTCCTAGGAATCGCGGCCTCACACTCACTGTAGATCGGGACCTGGAAGACGGTCATGGTCTCGTCCTGGTATTCCGGCGCGGAGTGGGGTCGCACCGCTGCGGGGAAAAGACCATAGGACAGTGACTGCAGCAGCGAACGAGGGAGGCGTGAGGGTCAAGCCCACATCGCTGCCCACGACTCTGGCGGGAGTCTGTGCTAAAGCCAGAATTTCTGAGTAAACCAAAGTGTTTAGGAAAACGGCGAAAACATAGTTTCATCAGCCACTAATATTTAGGTCAGCCACGGGAGAAGACCCACGACGGTCACAGGCGATAACCCGCTAAAATAAACACGAAGCCGAGACTTAAACGTGAGAGACCCAGGCAAACGCTGGGCATCGCGAGGCCCGGGACACATTCTGAAATAAAATACTAGTGTTTCTACAGAAGAACAAGCCAGAGACGCACCGGGCTCTGCCGGCACATCGGCCAGGCCTCCTCCCGTCAAGCGGCCACGCGCCTCCCGCCCAGTCAGCTGCTCACAGCCCTTCTAACTGCAAGGGACCCAAGGCCACTCGATGACAAGAACCACCTGTAGGGTCAGGGCGGAGCCTCGGGGCCCCAAGGGAGACCCCCACCCAGCACGCAGCAGCTTTTAACTCACTCCTGCCTTCCCTGCCCGTGTTTGGGGAGAAGCGGGAGGTGAGGGCGCAGCAAACGCTATTTTAAAAATTCATCTCGCGTGGATGAAGCGTTTGACTTTAAGGTTTAATTTCGTCAGCTTCTATGGAGTCTGACTTGAGAGACGGGGACATATGAGACAGAAATGGCAATGAGTCAGAATCAAGGACATACCCAGGTCTATTCCTTTCAGTGGACCAGAAAATATCTTGATAGCTTCCAGGTACTTTTCCTAAGAAAGAAAAATAAGGAAGTGAGCAGTGATGGCTGCACAGGAGGACACAGCAACACATTCAAGTACACGAGAGGCATCAAAGGTACCGACATTAAACACAGTTCACAGAGTATTTTGAACTTCCTTCATACAAATATTTACTGAGTGTCCACCATATGTTAGATGCCAAGGGGTCAGCAGGGAAAAGATGGGGTCCCTGCCCTCACGGAACTTAAGAATCCAGGGGGAGACAGAAACAATACAAGCGACAACCAGCAGCCATGGTGCTGAGGGAGCTGCAGATACGCAAAACGCGGGGAGCTGGGATCTGACCCAGCTGGAGAGTCGGGGCAGCTCCTGAGCAAACACCCTTTGAGGTGAGCCCTGAAGGAAGGACACAGGCGTGGCAAGAGGGGAACTGGTGCGTGGACGAAGGCCTGAGACAGGAAGGGGCTTCCGTGAAGAGCTAAAAGCCGGCCCGCAGCCCCACCTGGTGACCAGGGCACAGATGCCAGGGCCGGCGAGGGCCTGGGCCAACAGGACCTGTGGGCCACGTGAAGGCGTTTGCACTGTGTGTACAACAAAGACCCTTGAAGTGTTTTAGGATGAAGTGACCCGCCTGCGGTTCCGCTTGGGAGGGGTCCCTCTGGCCGCAGTGCTGGACGGTCACAGGGGGGCAGGACTGGACGTGGGAAGCAATGGCAGTAGAAGGTGTAGGGACAGACCAACGAGAAGAAGACAGAGGGACGGCCATGCAGCATTACTCTGGGGACACACTTTACAGGGCTGGCCTTTTACCCTAGCACCTGGGAAGCGAACCCTTACGCTAACAAGGTGTACACAACCTCTCGACAGTGTCCTTAGCTGGCTGGGAAGGGACGAAGATGTCTGAAATGTAATAAATAAGGATAAAAGCTGACATCTGTTGTGTCCATATGGCGTGAAACACCTGATAAAGAATGACTGTTTTGCGTGTTACCTCGTTTAATCCTTAACAACTGCAAACCATTTCACAGATGAAGACACTGAGGCTCCAGAAAGGAAAGCAACTCAATCAAGGTCACAGAGTTAATAAGGTTTATGGACTCAGGTGTCTTTAACTCGAAAGGCAAAGTATTTACGCCAACGTCAATTAACTCTGGAGGGCAGAAGGCTGATTTGTAAAATTGGAAATCCTTGTTACTCACATTGAAATGGAGGGCTTAGCTTTGACAGCTGAGTCAGGAGAGACTCACCAGTTGTGGAGGTCCAGAGAGCACACACTTTGGAACCCCGGTTTCCTTTAAAGTAAGAATCATTCCTAAAAGGGACGAATAAAATCAGATCTCTCATCACCCTGACCGGTAGTTGCGGCCAGGAGGCGCACTCCTTACTCCACTTGCTGGTTTTCTGCTTGTTGTGCATGTGCAGAGCAGAAGGGATGCTGGATAGACCTACGAGGGACACCGGCCATCACTCAAATGCCTCCAGAACAGGCAGGACCTGATACTAGGGTGAGGCACCTCGGGTGCAAGATCATGCCACGTCAGAGGCAGGCCACAGACTCCGCACCCTGGGAGCTTCCTGGCCTCACCTGAGTCTCAGCTCTGGGAATGAGACTGGTTCAGCCTCCACTCCCTCCTACCCGCTCCACGAACCTTACGGAATCTGGCGGCAAAACAAGCTCGATCCTTCTAATTGATGGGCATAAACAAGGGGGTAATCTGGACACTGGGCATCTGTGTGTAGCGAGTGGACGGTCTCAGTGGTGAATACTGGTATATTGACTGTAATCGGCATCACCACACTCTCCAGTCCGTCCCACACCTCCAGTCCAGCAACTCAATAAATGAGGTGGATGGTTAACACCTGCAGGCAGCGTCTACTTTCAAATCTACTTTTCTGAGTCAGCTTTTGATTCTCCCTGCTGCAGCTGACGGGGCCGGCATAAAAAGTATTCCAGAGCCCCTGGATTCCAAAGTCGGGCAAAAAAAGGGCCAGGCAGGTTAAAATCCCAGACACCTCCCCCCAGCCCCTGACCCGGGAAAGAATATACTCACCACACAGCCCTCCAACATTAGACCAGTGCATTCGGGTCAGGAATATGTTGTCCAAACGAGACACCTTCAGCCTAAGAAAAAGAAAGCGTTGGAGCAGGACAAAACAGAAGGACCAGGGACCCATTCTCCTGCTGTAACAACCCTCCTGCCTCAAAGCCGCAGAGTCATTCCCCACCCCGCAGGAAAATGGCTGGCTCACTTGTGCTCCTGCATGAGTCGCTGGATGCCTTCCCCGCAGTTGAAGAGATACCTAAAGGACGAACATTACACCAGAGAGTCGTTAGATTCGGTTCTGTAAAACCTCTGCCACCGTTTATATGCTTTGTTGTACACCACAGGGGAAAACAACTAAAAACACGTGCTCTGCTACCAACCGCATTTCTGCTGTTGGGATGCTGGGGTTTGAACCCTCCTCAGCAGAGGCAGGGAGGGATCTGGGGCCTGAGTAGGCTCGAACTGGGGCGAGATGCGTCCTTTCCCCATCACCTCCTCCGCAGACCTGCCCAGCCCCAACACGAACTAGGAGGCCCTGGTCCTGGGGTGCACGGGACGGGGCTCGGGGCCGAGGCTTGGGAAGGGAACGCTTATACCCAAGTCTGTCTAAACGTCAGCGGGGCCTCCCGGAGCCACACGGACGGGGATATAAAGGATCTAGGCTCTCGCATCCACACTGGGAAGGGGGGGATAGACGGGGTACCAAGCCCAGGAAGGGGCCCCGATGCTCTGGGCGCTCAGCACTGCGGCCTGCGGGGCGGGGCTTGGCCAGGGGACCCGCTGGGCCGGCCGGACCCCGGCGCGGCTCACTGACCGGTTGAACTCGGAGAAGACGTAGAGCGCAGCGCCTGCATCCCGGCCGCCGGCCGCCACCACCTGCAGGTACACGGTGTTCGGGCCCCCAGGCACCCACGACGGGCCGCGCTTCTCCCGCGTGCGCAGGTGCCGCAGCGGGTCCTTGGGCGGCCGCGGCCGGCGAGTCGGCCCCTGAGACATGGCGCGCCCGGCCGCGCACCGCAGCCCCAGCAGCGAGCGGAGAGCCCACATGCGCCCCCTCCTCCCGCTCCTGGGCGCAGCCGGCGGTCTCGCTCCGCGTGCCCCATGCACCGCCCCTCCGCCCGCGTGGCGCCCCAGCCAGTCAGCGCGCCGCCAGCCGGGCCGCCCGCCTACGCGAGGCCGCGCGTCCAATAGGGGGGAGCCTCGCCGCTCCGGACACGTCAATTGGCGGTGGCCATAGAGAGGAGGAATGCTAGAGCGCCCTGAACGGCCCCGCCCCTGGTCTCTTTCCGGCTTCCTCGCGTCAATTCTTTCCGGAAATCTTCCCTCGCCTGGGCGGGACTTCTGGGAGCGCAGGACCGGAAAAGGCAATGCCAGCCAGAGACCAGGTTCTCGGAGTGGAGTTGGCTGAGGGGTGATCGACCCGTCCCTACCGACTCCAAGGTGTCCCCTTAGACAAGTTACCCCTTTGTGGTTGTTTTTAGGATTAAATGTGAGGAGGTAACTAGAGCTTTACCACAGAAGTTTTGCTAATTTTATTTCCATTGTAATTCGCATGAATACACGTTTCAGATGTTTTTACTGGCTTGCGGAAAGAAAAGCAAGAATAGGGGTTAAGAGAACAAGCTCTGGAACAAGCGAGTCCTGGGTCTCTTATTAGTTGAGTGATCTTGACCTCTCTGAGCTTGTTTCCTTATCTGTCAAGTGGGGATAGTCACAGTATTCACTTCATAAGGTTTTTTAGAATTAAATCACCAAATAATATATTTTAATTATGAAAATTATTTTAATGATTTATAAGCTGAACATCCTCCTTTAATTTTTTTTTAATTGGGGTATAGTTGTCTTACAGTGTTGTGTTAGTTTCTACTGGACAGCAAAGTGGAGTTCCCTGTGCTGTACAGCAGGTTCTCATTAGTTATCTATTTTATGTTAAGTTAGTGTATATATGTCAATCCCAATCTCCCAATTCATCCCACCCCCCCTTCCCCCCTTGGTGTCCATACGTTTGTTCTCTACATCTGTGTCTCTATTTTTGCCTTGCAAACGTGTTCATTTGTACCATTTTTCTAGATTCCAAATATATGCGTTAATATATTTGTTTTTCTCCTTCTGACTGACTTCACTCTGTATGACAGTCTCTAGGTCCATCCACGTCTCTACAATGACCCAATTTTGTTGCTTTTTATGGCTGAGTAATATCCCATTGTATATATGTACCACATCTTCTTTATCCATTCGTCTTTCGATGGGCATTTAGGTTGCTTCCATGACCTGGCTATTGTAAATAGTGCTGCAATGAACATTGGGGTGCATGTGTCTTTTTGAATTATGGTTTTCTCTGGGTATATGCCCAGTAGTGGGATTGCTGGGTCATATGGTAATTCTGTTTTTTAGTTTTTTAAGGAATCTCCATAGTGGCTGTTATCAATTTACATTCCCACCAACAGTGTAGGAGGGTTCCCTTTTCTCCACACCCTCTCCAGCATTTGTTGTTTTGTAGATTTCTGAATGATGCCCATTCTAACTGGTGTGAGGTGATACCTCATTGTAGTTTTGATTTGCATTTCTCTAATAATTAGTGATGTTGAGTAGCTTTTCATGTGCCTCTTGGCCATCTGTATGTCTTTGGAGAAATGTCTATTAGGTCTTCTGCCCATTTTTTGTAAATCACCTGATAATATACTGACAGATCTTTGAGTGGCACTGCCACGGAACAGCCGCTCAATAAATGGTAGTAAAATTGAAAAGGAAATAAAATGTTTCAACCCACATAAAATATATTTAAATAAGCTACGGTGGTTAAAGAAATGTTGACCAGGGACGTCCTGGGGCAGATGGCCCAACACAGGCCTTTTGAAACCAGAAAAAGACCTACTATCTACCTACAAAGTGAATGAGGATTTGTCCCTGAGAGATCTCAATTAAACCACTAGAAATACAGGGAGCTTCCTTAAGTGGGGATGATCCTTTACTTGGAAGTTTCACTCAAATATGAAACTGGTTCTGTGGAAGATTACCACCCAACTGTGTAAAAAGCATATTTTGCACTTGAAGTAACCTTCCCCAAAAGGATCAGGAAAACTGCATCTCTGTGACTTTACACCTTTCACGGGCTTAAGCCCTGAAATGATGATGATACTACCATCCCCATAAATATTCAAAATAAATATTTGATCAACAAAATGAAAAGGCAGCCTACAGAATGAGAGAATACATGTGCAAATCATCTGATAAGGAGTTAACATCCAACATACATAAGGAACTCATACAACTTAATAGCAAAAAGCCAAATAATACGATTTTAAAATGAGTGTCTGAACAGATATCTTTCCAAAGAAGACATACAAATGCCCATCAGGTACATGAACAGGTGCTCAATATCACTAATCATTAGGGAAATGAAAATGAAAACCACAATGGGATGTCACCACACTCATCAGAATGGTTATTATCAAAAAGTTAAGGGATAACAAGTGTTGGCCAGGATGTGGAGAAAAGGGAACCCTGGTGCACTGCTGGTGGGAATGTAAAGTGGTGCAGTCACTATGGAAAATAATATAGAGTTTCCTCAAAAAAGAATTTTTTTTTAAATAGATCTACCCTATGATCCAGAAATTCCACTTCTGGGTATATATATGAAGGAAGTGAAATCACTATCCCAAAGAGTTCTCTGCACCCCCATGTAAATTACAGCATTATTTACAGTAGCCAAGACATGGAAACAACCTAAGCGTCTATTAATGGATGCATGGATAAGAAAATGTGGTATATGTATACAATGCAAATTAGCCATATCAGATAACGATTTGCAACATCATGGATGAAACTTGAGGGCATTATGCTAAATGAAATAAGTCAGAGAACGCCAAATACTATACCATCTCACTTATACAGAAAATCTAAAAAACAAAAAACTTATAGAAACAGAGTAAATTAGTGATCACCAGGGGCTGGGAGCATGGGGAAAATAGGTAAAGGTGGTCAAATTGTACAAACTTCTGGTTATAAGATGACTAAGCTCTGGGGATGTACTGTACCACATGGTGACAATAGTTAGCAATACTGTATTGTATGCTGGACAGTTACTAAGAGAGTAGATCTTAAAGGTTCTGACCGCACACACACACACAAAGGTAACTATGTGTGGTGATGGATATATTAATTAACCTCATGGTGGTAATCATTTTGCAATACATACTTATATCAAGTCATTACACTGTAAACCTTAAACTTACACAATGTTATACGTCAACCATAGCTCAATAAAGCTGGAGTAAAGACAGAAACAATACTAAACTTAAAAAAAAAAGTTCAGAAGTGCAATAAAATATTGATTTTTTTCCCCTCGGTGATGACTCTGATCCTTTTTTAAAAAAACTTAAATTCCACACAAAAAAACAAATGTTGGTTCTATTTTACTAGTTCCCTAGGCTCACATCTGTCAGGTAATCCCAGAACGTTTATACCTTTAAATATCGGGTGAATCACCTATATAAAGTACTTGTATAAAACTCTGAGATCTGGATGAAGAAATTAGGGAAGGCCTGGGTGCTTATCATGTGGTTTTCAGGGCACAGTATGCCTTTCTGCACTGATGCTCTGGGTCACATTTTATGCCTGGAATATGAAGACAAAAGCTAGTCTGAGGTTATACTTGAATTAAATTCCTTGAGTACAGGGCTGTCTTGGTCTGGTTCTCTCCTGTATCATTAGCTCCTAGGACTGGTGCTGGCTTATGGCAGGCAATTCATATTAGGAAGTTAGGAAGAACCCAGTAACTTAAATCAGACTGTGGCCTTGCAATTAAGCAGGGCCCAAAATTCAACCAGGACACCGAAGACGGTGTTATCAGAGGGAGGAATCTGACTGGTACGTTCAAAAGGTACATCAGAGAGTCAGAGACAGAAAAGTGACCCCAGACTTGCTGGAGTGGAGGGAGCCTGACATCAGGGAGAGAGGCAACGGAGAAAATGGGCTTTCAGAACTCAGTGACACCGGCAATTAAGAGAATCCAACCACTTCCTCTTGCTTTGAGTCTCTTAATTGTCCGCTGCTGTGGGTGCAAACTACCTTTCAACCCAGTGGCTTGAACACCATTTCAATCATTTTCTTGCCCACAGTTTTGCTCATTGGGGATGGCTTATCCCTTCCTCGCAGTGGCTACTAGGGCAGCTCCATGGTGGATGGAATATCCACCATGGCCTCACTTCCACGTTCGGGCTGCGAGCCAGGGTGCCTTGCTTCACCTCCACAAAGCCTCTCTCTCCCCGTAGAGGGTTCTCATTCAGTATTCAGGCCAAGGTTTTTACATGGTGGTCAGTTTCCAAGTTTCACTGAAAGTGAGACTTCAGGCTTGGAAGTTAAAGCAAGTCACAGCCAACACCCACTCAGGTACCACCATTTTTAAAATCTCTGGTGTATTTTTTTTAATATACCAGGAATGTTAAAAAAAAAAAAAAAAAGGTGGCTCAGGCTGCATCAGGCTCTGAGAGACTGCAGCTCTGCCATAGTTAATGCCTCCCAGGCTTCATCCCATCTTATTATGTTTTTGTTTTGTTTTGTTTTGTTTCTGTTTGTTTTTGGCCACGCTGTGTGGCATGCTGGATCTTAGTTCCCCAACTAGGGATCAAACCTGTGCCCCCTACATTCGAGCATGGAGTCTTAACCACCGGACCGCCAGGGAAGCCCCTTCATTCCTGTTTAGATACTGAGCATTAAGCAGTATCTAAATTAGATATTAGACAGGGCCCAGGAAATGTTTGCTGAGGGCATAGAGGATGTGCCTAGTATTAGTCTGCTCAGGCCACCATAACATAACACCACAGACTGGGGGGCTTAAACAACAGAAATTAATTTTCTCACAGTTCTGGAGGCTGGAAGTCTGGGACCAAGGTGTCAGCAGCGCTGGTTTTTCCTGAGGCCTCTCCTTGGCCTGCAGATATGCACCTTCTCCCTGTGCCCTCACATGGCTTTTGCGCTGTGCATCCCTGGTGTTTCTCTGTGCGTCCAAATGTCTTGGCTCCAGTCAGATTGGACTAGGGCCTACTGCCACGGCCTCATTTTAACTGAATCACATCTTTAAAGGCCCTATCTTCAAATTCAGTCACATTCTGAGTCACTGGGAGTTAGGATTTCAACACATGAATTTGGGGGATGGACACAGTTCAGCCCCAAACAGCTCACTCCAGCCTCTCCTCCCCCAGCCCCCTTCTACTCAGAACCCCTCAGCTTTCCTGTGTCTGCTGCCCTGCGACCTTCAAGAGGAGAACTTTAAGGTCCCTCTTTTCCTATGATCCCAGCTGGTAGCTCTGAACCAGAGTCTGACATGAGGGGTTGGAGTCCTGCACAGACACTTGCCCAGAGGTAGAGAGGCCGTGAGGCAACTCCCTGTCCACCTGATTGGAATATTCTTCCCAGTTGAGGGGCGCTAACCCCGCCCCCAGTCGGCAGGTGCTCTCAATTGACACCAGGCTGGAACACTTAAGCCTTCTAGATCCTCAGCGCACGTTTATTTATTTTTAAAAGTATTTATTTATTTATTTGGCTGTGCCAGGTCCTTGTTGCCGCGTTTGGGATCTTTTAGTTGCAGCATGCGGGCTCTTAGTTGAGGCATGTGGGATCTAGCTCCCTGACCAAGGATGTAACCCGGGACCCCTGCATTGGGAGCGTGGAGTTTTAGCCACTGGACCACCAGGGAGGTCCCTCAGCGCACGTTTAGATCCAACCCACATCCTCCGTGGTGCATCTTCTGGGTGGCTCCCACCATCTACCTGCCCTGCGGCCCTTCCTCCATATCCCCGGGTCGCAGCCTGGCGGGTCCCCCCCAAGACTGGTCCCAGCCCATGGCCGGGTCTCAGGGAGACGTCCCGAGGAGTGCGAGCGACTTCGCCACTAGAGGGCGCAGTGGCGCTGCAGCCAAGAGGAGTGCGGAACCTCCAAGGAGGAGGCTCCTTCCTTCAGGGTCCGCTCCTTTCAGAGCTTATTTCTAGCGGTACCAAGTGCCGAGCACATTGTTGCCAATAAAAAACAAACAAACAAAAACACAAACAAAACCCCCCATATTTCACCGAGGAGCTTACAGGCGGAAGGCTGGCAAATGTGAACTGTAATATTCCCCCTCCCTACACGCACACCAATTGATAATGAAAAATGTCAAACGTTCTTTGAACACGCACTGCTTAGATCCCGCTGTTAACATTTGCTGTACATGCTTTTTCACACATCTGTCCTCTGTCCATCCCTCCATCCATCCAACAGTCTGGGCTGTTTTTATGCATGTCGAACAAAGCGAGGCATATTATTTTGAGATTATTTTTTGGGTCTGACCTTCCCCTCTTCAAGCAGCTGGCGAGCCCCCTTGAAAGTCGCAAGAGGGGGCTGTGGCCGGGATAAAGGCAAAAATAGCCCCAGAGTCTCCCTTGCTTTTGTTTCAAAAGCATCCGCTTCTGGGAAGAGAGGATTTGTTGGATAAATCTGTTGGACAGAGACCAATGTCTCTGGCAAAAACGTGAAGAGAGAAAGGATTCTCTGTGAAACTAGGGAGAGTCCCTTGGGCTGAAGGAAAGGCAAATGTAGGCTGAGGCACAGGGAGACGTGTGCCCCTTTCCCTGGCAGAGCCCCTGAAGGCTGCAGGACTCCAGGCAGATTGGCTGCCTGGGCATCTGGGCATTGTGGACCCAGGGTATTTCTGATCCAGATGATGAGCATCGAAGAGCCCCGTGGCCCGATGACTGAGGACCAGATGTTCCCCCCACCCCCATTTGCCTTGATAACGTGTGAGCTGCCGCTATACCCCATGTTACGGACTGAATTGTGTTCCCCCAAAATTCACACGTTGAAGCCTAACTCCCAGTACTCAGAATGTGATCGTAATTGGAGTTAGGGCCTTTAAGTAGTTAATTAAGTCCAAATGAGCCATCAGTGTGGGCCCTAATCCAATCTGTAGGAAAAGGAGATTAGGACACAAAAGAAACACCAGGGATGCTCCAGGACAGAGGAGGAGCCAGGTGAGGACACAAGGAGAAGCTGATTGTCTGCAAGCCAAGCACAGAGGCCTTGCAAGAAACCAAACCTTGATCTCACTCTCCCAGCCTCCAGAACTGTGAGAAAATAAGTTTCTGTTGTTTAAGCGCCCGTCTGTGGTATTTTGGTATGGCAGCCTAACAAATTGATGCGTGCCACCTCCAGGAAGCTGACACGGCCCCTCAGGAGGCTGGGGACTCAGAAACCCTGAGGTCTGAATTTTCTGCCAACCCAGCGTGGTAGCTTAAAATAGAAATATGCAAAAGTAGAAGAAATATAGTTAATATATATATATTTGTTTGCACAGTTGACTTTTTGCTGAGAGCATAAGCATGCGTGTTAGTGATAGTTATTTTCTGTGTACAGAGGATGGCGTCAGAGGAGCCTTCTCACAGAACATGTGGCATGCTTGGGCGTTTGAAAAATGAATAGGAGATTTCCAGAATGGCAAGATGAGGAAAGTTATTCCAGCCAGAGGGAACAGCAGGGAGATACGAAAGATGGGGGTGTATCCAGAGAACCGCACACAGTAGTTCAGTGAGTGCTGACTGTGATGGGCACGCCTCCATGAATTTAAATGTAAATCATCTAATCCTCACCACGGTGCTGCCATGTGGAGCCTATTAGTGCCCCATTTCACAGGTGAGAAAACTGAGGCAGAAAGGGATTAATTTGCCCACGATTACAAAGGTCATAACTAATAGATTTA
The DNA here is from genome assembly GCF_003676395.1 of Aethalodelphis obliquidens. Lineage (NCBI taxonomy): Eukaryota > Metazoa > Chordata > Mammalia > Artiodactyla > Delphinidae > Aethalodelphis > Aethalodelphis obliquidens. The sequence continues at coordinate 14,813,156 of NW_020837982.1, forward strand.
CTCTCCCAATTTTTCACCAGTAGATACCCAGTATTCTGCTTTTCAATCCACCAGTGTAGGTGTAGGGCACTGATTTCCTCATTTGTGGATTCTATAATGGTCTTGTGGAATCATTGTCTATTCATCAGCGTTCTCCAGAGAACCAACAGGGTGTGTGTGTGTGTGTGTGTGTGTGTGTGTGTGTGTTGAAAGAAGGACTTATTTTAAGAAATTGGCTCATGTGTTTGTAGCTCCGTGCTTTCACTGCCAAGGGCACGGATTCAGCCCTTGATTACCAGTCGGGGAACTAAGATCCTGCAAACTGTGCTGTGAGACCAAATGAAAAAAAAAAAAGAAAAAGAAAAAGAAAAGAAAGAAAGAAAAAAAAAGAGTTGAAAACAAAATCTGCAGGGTGAACCAGGAGGCTGGAGACCCAGCAGAGTTGTAGTTGAGCCCAAAGGCCACCTGCTGGCAAAATTCCTCCTTTCCCTGGGATGGTTAGTCTTTCTTGCCTTCACCTGATTAGATGAGGCCCACCCACAATATGGAGGGTAATCTACTCAAAGTCTACCGATGTTAACGTTAACCTCATGCAAAAACTATACAGAAACATCTGGAATAACGTTTGACCAAATATCTGGGTACCATGGCCTAGTCAAGTTGACATATAAAATTCACCATAACATACTGATTTAGATTGGCTCATTGAGGAAACTGAGTTAAAAGTCGTCTTGTCTGATGTGGGGAGAAAAGGTAGAAAGGGGGAGGGAGAGGGGGAGGGGTCCTCTGTTGGCTGTCCCTTGCTGAGGAAGCATCCCACAGGGAGCTGGCTTTGGTGATTCTAAAGGCATCTGAAACATGAGCATCCTCACAAAAGCAGTAACAGCTGCAGTTCTTTGAGCACATGCTCTGTATCTGCTAAGTGCTCTTCATGGGTTATCTCATTTGGAATCACTCTGGCCCCAAATGGCCAGATGCCGCATGCAGCCATGCCCTTTCTGGGGTCTGCTACCCACCCAGGACTCTAACCCAGGAAGTCAGCCACAGAAACTCTTGCCCTGACACCCACCTGAAGTCCTGCTCCCCGATCCACAGATTGGGGGGGGTGTTTTTCAAGAAGGTCGGTAGGGCAGGAATTCCCCCTCTCCTTCAGGAGCCTGAAACCACAGCCCCAAAGAATTCTTTGTTCTCTGCTCTCTACTCGGCCTAATTCCTCCTGTCTGTGGGCATGGCTGTTTCTGTCCCAGGGCAGAGAGGAATCCCTGGGAGGAAAAGTCAATTACAATTTAAAGACATGATCCCACCTGATTGGCGATGGTCAGCGGCATCCCCTTCTCTTGGCAACGTATTTTACTTTATTCTCCCCTCCATCCCCAGCAGCCCACCTTCATGATGTTATAAAGAAGAGGACGATGTGTTCTGAGGATTGACTTAACACTACAAGCTCTTATTTTATAAGAGAAAAAAAATCATAAAAGATCTTGAATGCTGCTTTATGTCCATATGCATTTTCATTCTCTCTCTCTCTTTTTTCTTCTCTCCATAACTGAAGGGAGCTGGTAGCAACCACTCTGCTTTGCAGCTCAGCTGGTAAAATGCCTGGAAAGCAGCCAGTGGCCTGGGTTCAATCTACTGATAAGTCATCAATTTCTTTCTCACCCAAAACATCTGGTTTCGGATCCTGAGTTATGAGCTAATATTAAGTATAAAAGTTTATAGCATCACATATATAATACTCTTGATTAGAAACATCAAGAAAAGTAATTGACTGGAGGGGACTCGGTGTGACCAGCTGGTTGAACATCTGGATGGGATCCAAGGGGCTTGAACTGAATTCCCTAACCATCTACACTTTCTTGGTCAAGCAATATCTGGTCCGGGATCTTTAAAGGGTTTGACTCTCCTCCTTGGATACTTCTTTCTCCCAGTGTTTTCTATGCAAAAATGGGAATGTGTGTTTCAGTTCACTGGAAGAGACGAAAATAAAATAATCATAGTGTTTATCCTCTCATGCATCCATTCTTCGGACATTTCCGGGTTTTCATTATTTCCTTAGCCACGGCGTGTTACCAGACATGACCACTTGGTGGCAGCGTACCCTCGTTTTATCCCCGCCGGTTGGGGTTGGGGAGGAAAAATGCAGAGACCGCCCCCCCCCCCATCTGGTTTGCAGCTGAGCCTCCCGGGAGGCGGAAGAGCTCCTACCAGCCTGGGCTTTGTCCTCAGGGGGCTTCACTTGACATACATTACTCCACAAAATTCCTTTGCCAACTGCATCCCTGTGACCAACGACCTGAAGATAACCAAGGCTTTTGGTGACACTGTGTTCTGTTTGCCACCCCCGGCCCCCCAGAACACCATGGATTTCTCCATCTCCCTGGATACATTAGAGGATTTAAGAAGGGCAGTGGTTTCTGGAATCTCCTCTAAAGCAGCTTCTCTCCAGGATATCAGGCAGAAAGCAATCTGCATCTTGAGTGCAGAGTGGCTGACGGAGTTTTAAGAAGGACCATGAGGCCTCACAGCCCAGGCTCAGAGAGCAACAGTTAGATGCCTGACTGGCCACACTTTCACTTCACCATGTGATCCGGGGAGAGCCACTCATGTATGTGTCACGGAACCACTATTTATGGAGTACCTGCTGTATTCTACAATAAAAATACAGGGGTGAGAGAATTATTAAAAACCTGTAAACTATTTCTAGAAGCTGGTCTTTTGAAAAAGAGTCACCAAGAGCAGACGTTCTCAAAAATGTGGATCCTGGGCCAACAGAACCCAAGAACTTGTTATAAACGCAGATTCTCAGGCCCCGCCCAGCCCTACTGAATCGGAAACTCTGCAGGTAGGGCCCAGCTGCTGGGGCTGTAACCAGTCCTCCAGGGGATTCTGATGCCCACTTGAGAACCAAGGATGTTTGAGTACATCCTTCCCCTCCCTTCCTTCTCTCTTTGCTTCTTTGTTTATTGAATTCCTTTGAAGAGCCAGGTACCCAATTATCTTGGTCCCTGCCCCCAGAGAATTTACAAATTAATGGGAGAGACAGTAAAAATCTGGGCCCGTGATAATATGGTAAACTAAGGTAGGGAATGTTTCGTGCGCTGTGGGCACGTATTAGAGGCGCCTCGCCCAGCTTTGGGCAGAAGTAAAATGGGCTTGCCGACAGTAAGACCTGAGTACGGCGTAAAATATAGAACAGAAGAATGTATGCAGGCGTTTCTCAACTTATATACCTCACCAGACACCCCTTTACGTGGCTTGGGGGCTATTGGGGTGGCAGACTCAGCCTGCAGAGGCCAGGAGATGACATGAGTGAGTGACCAGGAGAGGACGAGGAGAGGACGGCAAACTCCACCTGGGGGAGCAGCTCTGCTCAGAGCCAAGCTGTGGTTCCCTGAGAGATGCAGGCCCAGGTGATGCCAGGTCCTGGGGACTGTTTGGCAGGTGAGCCTGGAGCACTATATTTGCACGTGAAATTTCCCCAAAACACGTACAAACACTTTGTGGGCCAAAAGGGAGATGCACGGAAGCCAGACGGGGCCCCCGCGGTAAGCTCCCCCGATGTGAGCATTTGCTTCTTCCACGACCGCCATCTAGCGGCGAGCGTGGGCTGCTGCACCCTTTGCTTTCTCAGGAGCAGAGGGACCCGCTTCTTCCTTCCTTCTTAAATTGGGGTTTTGATTTCCAAAAGTCTGTTGCTGTGAAAAGGTTCAGAGGGCCACCCGGATGGCCGTTCTCCTCCTTCTTCTTTTGTAAATAGGTTAAACTGAAGGGGGTGGGGCGCAGTGTTGAGAGGGTGCTTTGGGGGCCCTGGAGCGGCGCGCCAGGCTCACGTCCCTGCTTTGCTGCAGGGAACTTTGCGGGGTGAGATCAGTCCCCCGAGTAAAACAGAGTAACATCTGACCTGTCTGCAGTCCAGACCCAAAGCCCCTGAATGTACGTGAAGGATACAGTTGGGTTCTGCCTGCCACTGGCTCTGCCAACTGAAGATAGAAAATAGGGGGAAAAAATTCCAGAAAGTTCCAAAAGACAAAACTTGAATACGCTGCACATTGGCAACTATTTACATAGCACTTACATTGTATTAGGTATTATAAGTTATCTAAAGATGATGTAAAGTATATGAAAGGAGGTATGTAGGTTATAGGCAGATACCATGCCATTTTATATAAGGGACTTGAACATCCATGGATTTTGGGACACACAGGGATCCAGAAACAAACCCCTGGGAGACCAAGGGATGGCTGCACGTCATTCTCAGCCACGGTCCCCGATGCTTTTCTTGAGTGACCTTCATGGTAGTCCTTGAACAGCACCCTACACCTACCCCCAAAAGTCTTTGCTTGTGTATTTCTCTTGGGGAGAGCTGCTGGCCTGAGTCAGATTCTCAAAGGGGATTCTAACTCAGGAAGGGGGAAGACAAGTGTGTCCCGTGGAGTTCTCAAACCTTGAGTTGCACTGGAATCCTCGGAGGGCTTGTTAGGACATAGATGGCTGGGCACCTCCCTCAGAGTTTGCTCCCACAGGTTTGGGGTGGGGCCCAAGAAACTGTCTTCCTAACAAGTTCCCAGGTGATGCTGAAGATGCTGGTCTGGGACCACACAGGAACTTCGAGAACAGACCTCAGACTCTCTGCTCTGATGGCGGAACTCATGGTTGGGCTCTTGCTTTCACTCACAAGCTCCAAAAACAAATGAAAAATCACTGTGTTTCTTGGTCCCAGTGATGCCTCCCACCATCCTTTGCTGTCAGAAATAGTTTAGAGATTCTGAGCAACAACTTTTCATGTTGGACACTCGACAATGATTTTCTGCTTAGAAGTGAAAAGACAAAGAGCTGGCATCTGAAGCCAGCTGGGGAGGTGGAGAGGGTCATAGCAAAGACTAATGGTATCAGAGGACAATATGATGTGCACACTCCCTGTCTCCCTACACTCTTTTGTCACGGTACTAGAATTTGCTCAGAAGAGCGTCTTAAGGGTGGCCGCTCGGATTGGTGCTAAGGGACATACTCTGTTTCCTTCCTTGTGTCCATTTCGGATGCACCTAAAGTTTGATTAAACAATAGCTAAGATCCTCTTTCAATTCTAAGAATTTCTGACTCCCGTGAAAAAGACACATTGGCTCTCGAATTCTATGAACAGGCAACATTGGTCCACCTGCCACTTCTGGTCTCCACGAGACAGTCTACAGCTTCCTGCTGAGCTACTCTCTGGACACAGCCAAACATCATCATGCAAAGCCACTGGGTCCTCATCGCGTGCTAGCTGCTGGGCTGAGGGCTTTGAATGTGCTCGCAGAGGTCAGAGCAAAAAAAGAAAAAAAAAAAAAAACGCCTATGCCATTCTCTGCCTCTTGAGGCTCTAGTTGCAGGAAGTGTAATAATAAACGTGAAAGGACTTTGAATTCTCTGCAAAGCAGGACCTGCAAAGTAGGAGGTGACAGATGACAGAGAAAATTGTCCCAAGGCTTGGGGCAGGAAACGCGTCACTCTCCTAGAGGCTAGGACTTTCCATCTGGAGTGGTGGCCAAATATACGTGATGATGGGCTGGGAGGATCCCTTTGCAGCCAGGAACTGGGTCGGTGGGTAAAGGGTAGGGCACTCAGGAACGTGATCAGGTCGGGAGGCGGGCGCTCCCTGACTTGGGAAAGTGGAATTTCATGAGGGGAAATCGGTTTCATCTTTGTAACTGCTATGCCCTCAGCTAGCTGATGGGCAGTGGGCAGAGAAGGAAATTGTTGGTTTGATCCTCATTCCCCTTGGAAATAGGAGAGTGGGATGTCTCAGCATCTGGGGACAGAACATGGGGACCAGGAAGGTTCTGGGTTTGCAGGAAAGAAGGCAGCACGTCACTGCGGGGACAGCACTGCCCTGCCCTTCCTGGGTGTCCCAGCATTAGATGACAGGGAGAAGCAGAGCCCTGGGTGGGAAGTAAAATCCTCACTCACCTCTGTCCCTGCTGGGGCAGAAACGAGGTGTGACCTGGCGCAAGTCACTTCCTGTCCCTGAGCCTCTGTTTCCACACCCGTAAAGTGTGGACATTGGACACGATTCCCTAGTAAAGATCAGAATCCGGTGGTCTTGCTTTCCTCCTTAGTAGGAAGAATTAGAGACACTGAGAAACTGAAGGAACATTTCTTTTTGAAAACACTTGCTTTCAAATCAATCGAGGTATAATTTTCATACAGAAATACATCCACTTTATCCACTTTGAGCAAAGTTTGAGGAGTTTTCCCAAAGGTCCACCCCTGAGGCTGCACTGCAGTCAGAATATGGAACATTTCCGGGACTTCCCTGGTGGCGCAGTGGTTAAGCATCCGCCTGCCAATGCAGGGGATACGGGTTCGAGCCCTGGTCCGGGAAGACCCCACATGCCGCGGAGCAACTAAGCCCGTGTGCCACAACTACTGAGCCTGTGCTCTAAAGCCCATCAGCCACAACTACTGAGCCCTCATGCCACAACTACTGAAGCCCACATGCCCAGAGTCCGTGCTCCACAACAAGAGAAGCCACCGCAATGAGAAGCCCGCGCACCGCAACAAAGAGTAGCCCGTGCTCGCCGCAACTAGAGAAAGCCCACGTGCAGCAACGAAGACCCAATGCAGCCAAAAATTAAAAAAAAAAAAAAAAAAGAATATGGAACATTTCCTCACAAAATAATTACAGGGGGGAGAGGGAAGGGGGAGGGGCAATATAGCGCGTAGGTGATTAAGAGGTACAAAACATTATGTATAAAATAAGCTACAAGGTTATGTTGTACAACATGGGGAATGTAGCCAATATTTTAAAATAACTATAAATGGAGTATAACCTTTAAAAATTGTGAATCCCTATATTGTACACCTGTAACTTATATAACATTGTACATCAACTATACTTCAATAAAAATAAATAGCTTTTTAAAAAAGGAATATAGAATGATTCCATATCCCCTGATGGCCCTTGGCGCCCCTTCACGGGCACAGCTCCTCTTGGCCCCAGGCAGCCTATGGCACGTGTCTTAAACCTCATTTCTCCGTTTGCTCCCTGTGTCAGCTTCCTGCAGCTGCTGTGACAAACTGCCACAACCTTAGTGCCTTAAAGCAACACACATTTATTCTCTTACAGTTCTGGAGGTCAGAAGTCTAAAGTGGCTGAGGGACTTCCCTGGTGGCACAGTGGTTAAGCATCCGCCTGCCAATGCAGGGGACACGGGTTCGAGCCCTGGTCCAGGAAGATCCCACGTGCCGCGGAGCAACTAAGCCTGTGTGCCACAACTACAGAGCCTGCACTCTAGAGCCTGTGAGCCACAACTACTGAGACTGCATGCCACAACTACTGAAGCCCGCGCACCTAGAGCCCGTGCTCTGCAACAAGAGAAGCCACCACAATGAGAAGCCCGCGCATCGCAACGAAGAATAGCCCCCGCTCGCCACAACTAGAGGAAGCCCACGTGCAGCAACAAAGACCCAACACAGCCAAAAATTAAAAAAAAATAAAAAATTAAGTAGGCTGGCTGAGCTGCGTTCCTTCTGCCGGCTCTAGGGGGCATGGCTTTCCTTGCCTCCTCTGGCTTCTAGATGCTGCCCACAGCCTTGACTCTTGTGCGTGCCTCCCTCTGACCGCTCATTCCATCCTCCCGTCTCCTTCTCTGAGCCACTCTTCCTCTTATTAGGAGCCTGGTGATTTATGGATAATCTCCCCATCTCTAGGTCTTCAACTTAATTGCATCTGCAAAGTCCGTTTGCCACATGAAGTGACATATTTACAGGTTCCGGACATCTTTGGGGGGACATTATCGAGCCACCACCCTCACACGCACAGAAAGGACTTCCAGGCCTACAGCCGAGCTTTCCAGAGCAGGCCCTCCGTCAGGGGCCCCTGCTCACCTGCCCAGCACATCTGCTTTTCCACTTCTACTCCACATGCCAAAGAGGCTCCAATAAAAGTAATTCTAGCAAACATTAATTCTGCATTTACTATGTGCCAGGCACTTTTCTAAGCCCTTCATAGACCCTAACTCACTTAATCCTCATGGCAAGCACAGGAGGGGAGTGTCATTTTTATTCCTGTTTTACCGCTGAGGAAACTGAGACACAAGAAGTACAAGGAGCTGTCCCAGGTCACCCAGCTGCATGGAAGAGCAGGGATTAACTCTGGGAAGTGAAGGAAGCTACGGCACATCCTCCACCGCCTCTCCAGAGCCCACCTCCGGATTCGCTGAGCCCCGTCCTTGGGACCAGACAGTTTCCTCTGTGCTTGTGAAGGGGATCAGAACATGCCACCCCACTTTTTTTTTCATTGTGAGTGACAAAAAACAACTTAAAGAATTAATCAAAAAAGAACAAGTACTAGCTCAACTGACTGAAAAGTCCAGTGGTAGATGTGGAAAGAGATCTTCAGGTTCTGCTGGATCCAGATGCTCTCAAGGTGTCACCAGGAACCTGTCCCTGCTCTCTACCTCTGAGCTGCTTCTCTTTACTGGCCTCATTCTCAGAAGGGCTCTATCCAGGGGAGAGCAGATGGGCATACACAGCTCCAGGCTGATGGTCTTATCTTCTTAGCAACTCCAGCAGAAAAAAACTGCCAGGGGTTAGGGATGCTTCCCTCTCCTTTGCCAAGACTGGTTGACTTGCCCACACACAGAGTGAAGGGAAAGGGTTGGTCCATCTGAACCTTAGAGACTGATGGTGGCAAAGGAATAATGGTCCTCCAAAGGAAAACTGGGATGATGTTACCGTAGCAAGAGGAAACTGTCTCTGGGCATCCAAAAATGACAGATGGTTTTCCATATGCTCTCCTTGGAGCTCGTCATTCTGGAGGCCTGCTTTCCTCCTTCTGGATTGGCCTTCGATAGATCTCTTTTGCCGGGGGGTTTTGCTCTATCTCCCCGCTCAGAGGTGACGTTTCTCTTCTTCATTCTCTTTTGAATTCTGTGTACTTATAGCAGGGGAGTCACACGGGCTGAATTTGGTCCAGCCTTGCCAAAATGTGTCCTGCAACTCATAAGTGTTCCGGGCCAGCTCACCAGGAAGCTACACTCAGATTTGGAGCCAAACCTCAACAGGAACACAGAGTTAACCTGGACATAGATCTGTGTTAGATCCTGGGGTGCAGTGTCCAGATGCCCTCCGCAAGGCCTAGGCACCCATCTCCTAGCTCCTGGGAATATTGTTCGTGGGGGTGATGGTCGTAGCTATGTCCTTCACTGAGCATTGTCTCCATCTGTGCTATAGGGACCTGTTTCAGCCGAGATTCCACGCCCTCCTAAGGTTCAGCCCAAGATCAATGAAATGAGGTCAGCCACCTAAATGCAGAGCTCCCCACTAGACCGACCGAGGCCTCAGCTGCACCCACATTGCATCCTGCGCGTTCCTGCCTCATCTACTTCCTGACAGGCGTCCCTCCCAAGAGCTCTTCCTAAGAAGCCTTCTGCACACAAATCTCATCTCAAAGGCTGTTTCCAGAGAACCCAGTCTAAGACATCTGGTTTTCTCTCCTTATGGTCAATGGACGTGCTGTCCCCAAAGAAATGAGGATCCCTTTTTAAAGGCTTTAATGTTGGGGAACAGGTTCTTTGTGGTCCTGGTCCAATCTCAGTCTTGGATAGGTGTTTGGGGTTTGGGGGCCTCTTCCTGGGTCAATTTCACCTGTATGAACATACCAATGCAGGTGTACAGCTAAAGTGACTGATTTTCTTTTCTTTTGTTAAAATTAATTAATTTAAAAAATAAAATTATTTATTTTATTTTTATTTATTTTTGGCTGCGTTGGGTCTTTGTTGCTATGCGTGGGCCTTCTCTAGTTGCGGTGAGCAGGGGCTACTCTTCGTTGTGGTGCGCGGGCTTCTCATTGCGGTGGCTTCTCTTGTGGAGCACGGGCTCTAGGCGTGCGGGTTTCAGTAGTTGTGGCATGCAGGCTTCAGTAGTTGTGGCTCGTGGGCTCTAGAGCGCAGGCTCAGTAGTTGTGGCTCTCGGGCTTAGTTGCTCTGCAGCATGTGGGATCTTTCCAGACCAGGGCTCGAACCCACGTCCCCTGCGTTGGCAGGCAGATTCTTAACCAATGCACCACCAGGGAAGCCCTAATTTTATTTATTTTTGGCTGTGTTGGGTCTTCGTTGCAGTGCGTGAGCTTCTTGCGGTAGCTTCTCTTGTTGCGGAACATGGGATCTAGGCGCGCAGGCTTCAGTGGTTGTGGTGCACGGGCTCAGTAGTTGTGGCTCAAGGGCTTAGTTGCTCCGTGGCATGTGGGATCTTCTTGAACCCGTGTCCCCTGCAGTGGCAGACGGATTCTTAACCACTGCACCACCAGGGAAGTCCCTAAAGTGACTGATTTTCTATTAGCTTGGCCAATATTTGGCTGAATTTTCAGGTGATTCATGAAGAATAGGTACTCAGGGTTGGAATTAGGTGATCAGGTTAAGAAATAGGGCGAGAAAGAGAAAAGCAGATTTGTTGTGCCAGCTGAGAGCTCTTGTGTAGTGACAGAGATTCTCTTCTTGACCAAACTCTGTGCTCAGGCTCCTCTGACGTCTTTATCAATGAGGCCTTGACTTCTGGACTTCTGTGTTCATCTCTGCATTGTCCAGTTTTAGCAAGAATCCCGCTTAGTCAGTTTAACCAGAATCCTCCATGCTCCATATGTGAGCACCCTCCACGACCAAGTTCCTCATCCCCCACCATCCCCCAGGGGATGTCTGATCACCCCAGCCTTCCTTCAGAGAGAATCCTGTTAGGTCAGTTTACCAGAATCCCCGCTACTGCTGATACTTCTGCTTAATAATTTTCCATCCACTGACCTCTCCCCGCCTCCCACCCCAGGACCCCAGCTCCTCGGCTATAAATTCCCACTCTTCCTTGTTGTGTTCAGAGCTGAGTCCAGTCTCTCTCCTCCACTGCAGAACCCCGTTGCGGTGGTCCCTATGCCTATCACGATCGTTCCCCTTGAATCAATTCCTCCTTACCATTTTTAACAAGTGTCATTCATATGTTTTTTCTTTGACACTGTTGGAGGTCTGCTCATCATTCAAGACCTAATTTGAGGTTATTTCTTCTAAGAAGCGTTTCCTGCCTGTTAATGTCACTTCTTGTCTGGGCTTTCATTGTGTGTTTTACATGTTTTAGTAGACACGGACATGGACACAAATCATTATAAACATTATCTAATGTTTCTTCTAGTAAAGTGTTTTTCAAGCTGTAGAAAAAAAAATTACAGAATACAGGATTCATTATAGGAATCAGACCCTACACGTTGTAGAAGGAACAGGGGGAGTGAAGGTCCAGAAAGGGAAATTGAAGGATCAGAGAAACATCAACCGTCAGCCCTCCTGAAATGCTGGCGTCGTTTATGGTTCAGAATTCACAGGGCAATCTGGGAGGCAGGCATGTCTCAATGCTAGAATTTTAAAACTTTTTCACCACAATCCATATTAAGAAATACCTTTTATATCAAGATCCGGTAGAAGGACAGGCACATACGCATATACGAGTGACTGAGAACTAAACTTCCACAGGAAACACTAATCCCTACTGTGTGCAGCTATGATATAATAAGAAATACATTCGGTCTTTTCCCCTGGTTCAGGAAACAGAGCTCCTAAAAACTCTAGAATTTCCTGAGTGATAGGAGTGTCTTTCGTTATTTATGAGGAGCCCCTTTCAAGCATACTTGAGTTTATATCGATGAGGTGGCTCTTGGCAGGACCCTACCTAGCTTCAGGACGGGGGCTGGTCACCGGAGGACCCAACCATTTCATGAAGGTTAGAACTTTCAGCCCCACCCTCTGGCCTCCAGGGAGGAGAGAGGGGGCAGGGGGCTTCTGAACTGAGTTAATCATCAATGGCCAATGGTTTAATCAAATGTGCCCACATAATGGGATAAAAGCCCTCAGAACTACCAGTTTGGAGGAACTTCGTGGCTGGTGAACATACCCAGGTACTGGGATGGTGGTGCACACCAATGCCATGCGTTGGAGACTCCTGCACCTGGGACCGTCCAGGCCTCTTCACCTGACTCTTCATTTCTATCCTTCATAATAAACTGCAGTGGTAAGCTTCCCACTCTTCAGGTTCTGTGAATCATTCTAACAATTTATCGAACCCTAGGGGTGTCATGGGAACTCCCAAATTTGTAGCTGGTCATTTAAAGTGCGGGTGCCTGAAGACCCCATTTGTGGTTGGCGTCAGAGGTGGCGGCAGTCTGTGAACTGAACCCTTAACCTGCAGGGTTTGCACTAACCCCAGGTACTCAGTGTCAGAATTGAATTGAATTGTTGGGCACCAGCTGGTAGACAGAGTCAGATAACTGGTTGCTGGTGCTGTAAAGAGGACAAACAGCAACATAAATAGTTTCGTTTCTATTCTATTCATTTTTGTTCTATTCACTTTTTTTCTATTCTATTCATTTTTTGTTCTATTTATTTATTATTTATTTATTTTTGCGGTACGCGGGCCTCTCACTGCTGTGGCCTCTCCTGTTGCGGAGCACAGGCTCCGGACGCGCAGGCTCAGCGGCCATGGCTCACGGGCCCAGCCGCTCCGCGGCATGTGGGATCTTCCCGGACCGGGGCACGAACCCGTGTCCCCTGCATCGGCAGGCAGACTCTCAACCACTGCGCCACCAGGGAAGCCCTATATTTACTTTTAAGTGCTATCTGTAATCAACTAAATCGATTTTATAACTCTCCACTTGATCACCACCCACAGGTTAAAAAACAGTCTGTAACACACTGCAAGCTTCTTAGGAGCAGGAACATTGAGATCCCTTGGCATCCCTTATGCCTCATGCAGTATCCAGTCCAGAGATGGCACTACTGTAAGTTCATGGAGTACGTGAGTGAGAGAATGAATGAATGAATGAATGAAGTTGTCTGATTTGGGGTATGGTCCTCGCTGGCTCAGGTTTCAGTTGAATGAATCTACCCAGGGACATTCAGACTTAATTAGCATAAATTTGTTCCTCAGAATAGGCAAGGCTCTCCTATTGGAATGTTAGCTTATTAGTTCATCGTGGGAACCATTTGGGGTGAGGTACCTGGGATCAGTCAGTGGGGATAGTTTGCTTGCCCAGTCCAGAAAGACTCAAAGGGCACTGGTTGTTTCTAGGAGTTATTTCCTTCAAGGTGGGATACCTAGACGAACTGACTGTCCCAATTTTGAGATGCTTCTCCATCTGCCAGGGGCACGGTTGGGGCAGCCCCTCGCATCAGTTCTGAGAGCTTCACGATAACAGCTGTCCTGTGTTCCTTACGGCTTATTGTTCTTGAACAGCTGTGAAGACCTCCTAGGTCTCCATCCTAGGTGGAGGTTTGGGGCACGCCCCAGGCTCATCTGCACCGCATTGCCAAAAGCTGGTTTACTCCCCTGCAGATGGCAAATTGCTTCAATTTCCTGTGGCTTCCTATTAGCTTCAGTTTGGAAGGGTGACAATTCCTGACCTTGTTCTAAAATCCTGGGGCTGAACCCTGTCTGAAGCCCGTTGACCCTTCTGCACTGCATATACACAATAAAGAGCAGCTGAGTGATTCAACTGATATTATCACAGTTTTGATTTGTGGTTGACCCAGTCTGACCTTCAATGTCCTGGTCCCAAAGGCTGTTGGGATGAACGAGTCGTCTGTATCCACGGCTTGTGAAGACCGCATTCCCCACTAGGTCTGAACCTCCAGCCAATTCCAGCTTCACACGATACTCGGGACAGATTTCCTGAAACAGATGACGAATGCGTGAAACACAGCCCTATTGGTTTTCCATGTGGAGCCTGTGAAAAAGACGCCCCTCCCCCTTGCAAAGACTCCTTCACCCATCTGGTTTAAATTTGTGCGAAGTGTTGCCTGCCTAGAAAAGGGTTAATGACAACTGGGGGGTAGAGTTCTGTTTACTTGGCTGGGCTTAGCAGGAGTCCAGTTTCTCCCAGAAGTTGAGTCTAATCAAAACCAACCCAGGGGGCTGAGGAAGACTTCCTGTTCACCCCTACAGGACTCTATGAGAACAGGATGAACGTGGCACTGAGATCTGGAAATTTCGGCAAGGGTGGCGGCAGCAATAACCGTGCTGCTGGGAAGATCGTCTGCAGAGGGCGTGGCCTGAGTAGCAACAACTAGCACTTTAATAACATAATGAGAATCACATTTCTGTAACTGTGTAATACACAGGCCCAGGACTGTGTCATCACTTGTCTAAATGTGATACAAATTGGACGCAGAAGCTTGGGCCCTTTGGCAAATGCTGACCCAGGGATTATTTTCACAGAGACTTTCTATCTGACGGGACTTCAGTCTTAGGAAGCTGGACTTCTTTTTCCGATGGCCGATTCCAAAAATGAACACCTTCGAGTTGTCCTTTCTGGTCCTCCTGAAGGTTTCCAAGAATGTGACATCGTCCCAAACAAAGAGGAACACTTGGATGTGTTGCTGGCTGGGATACTTTCAGTAATTACTTCCTTCAGGGTTGACATTAGAAAGGAATTCACATGAGGCCGAAAGGAACCATTTTTCAGAAGGGCTGCTCTCCGGGGACGTTCCAGCTGGAAAGATGGCCAAGCTTGAATTAAACAGACTTGTATAAATCTCACTGTTATGATATTAAGAAAATGAGCCGGACTGTTTGATCTCTTTACGTTTTATGTGAATGCCGTTAGGATAATACAATATCTTCTTTGGCTGAAAGAGCCATTATTATCCTGTAAGAAGGATAATTAAATGGGGGTAGTGTATTAAGATGCAATTTAGGATAGAGTGGCACCATGTGTGACAGTGAAAATGTTTGCCGCCTTCTTTATAAGAAGGCTATTCTACATCCCACATTTGCTAATCCTCCGGGAGCCCAAAGGGGGTTGTCAATACTTTAGCATTTGAAATTGCATTGAAATGTTCCAGATTTTACCTAATTTAACCTTCAAAGCAGCCCTGTTAGGTTAAACAAGACGGTTATTGTTTCTTTCCATTTGTGGAGTACTTAGCAGCACACAGTGCCCCCTAGCGATGGGGCAAAGCTGACATTCATGTCGTCAACTTCTGATTCCAAGGCCAGTCAAGTTCCCACCCCGCTATGTCAGATGTCACATTGCCTAATTCCCTTCTGCTCTCAGTATAATCGAGAAATGCCCCAAAGTGGCATCCATAACCCTGAAGTTTAACATGATCACGGGCAGCTACTGCACAAATAAAATCCACTTGCATTAAACCATCACTAAGATGAGAGACAGACATTTAACTCTTGCCCCCGGTATCCCAGGGGATGATGTAGAATAGCTGTGTACCTCTGATCTGGGCTCAATATTTTCCTATGATCCGCGACAACTGTGTCATTCATTCAACTGTGTCATACGGTTTGCAGACCAGCAGCCTCAGCATCACCTGAGAGCTTATCCAAAAAGCAGAAGCTCGGGCCTCATCCCAGACCCACTGAATCAGAATCTGTGTTTTCACAAGAGCCCCAAGTGATCCAGCACATGTCAGGGTTTGGAGGTGCTGCGTCCAGAGCTCATGCCTTTGCTCGGCCCTGCCCGTTTTACGCTGTGGGCTCTGCAGGAGCCCTGCAGGAGGTGAGGAGAGACCAGGCAGAATATATCCACCTAACTGCTCATTTTCATAAGGACTGAAGGAGAAGTTACACTGGAGATGGATGACAGCTGTGGAAGGAAGAAGCTGGGAAAGTGTTTGGAAACAGAGGAACTTGCCAGTAGCTGCCTTCAGACATCTGGTTTGAGGTCTCAAGGAAACAGTGATACTGATATTTTGAAATGATAGGCACTCCAAGAGCCTCTTGCTCATGGGCACTTCGGGAAATGGTGTTTGAGGAACCCCGGTTTGCTCCTGAAGCGGGGCATGGCCAGGCTGACCATTCCTGCGGTGACCCTGACGGCTGTGGGCTGGAGCAAAGCCCAGACTCCTCATTTCTTCCAGTCACGTCTGGGCTCCTCCCCTCTCGGCTCTGTGGTCCCAGAGGCAGGTGTGAGCCTTAGGGCTCCCCAGGTCCAGCATCAGGAGCCCCCCAAGGCTGTGCTGACTTAGCTCTATCTGGTAGCTCAGAATTATGCAACCCAAGCCCCTATTCCTTCTCATGTGGGTCGGAACGCCCCACCCCTCTTCCCAGCCTACATCTCTGCTTTCTGCAGGAGCTGCCAGATATCAAATTGCTCCTTTTTCTGTGGCTTCAGGATCCAGGCAAATGTCCACGAAGGGGAGGATTGTAACCGCTGAGACGCAGCGTGAATACAGGGCCCTGGGTTCGGCTGTGAGCAAGTACGCCGAGCGATTTGAAATGACTCTCCTGGGAGCTGGTCGTCACGTTCTTGGTGTGTTCAGGAAATGTCTGCCACATTTTACATCAACATATTCGAACTGCAAATAAGTGAAGTGTTGAATTGTAACAATGAATGAGTACAATGAATGGATCACAGTGCCAACGGTGAACAGGCTTGGGTAATTGAAGCAACCTGTTTCTTAATTAAAAAATAAAATTGTCCTTGCTGTGGTGCCACTGTCCCTAGTGCTTGGCGGCAGGGACAATACACCCCACCCTGATGTCACATGAAGCCACACGACTCGGAAGACGCCATATGCAGATTACGGTGGAAAGAATTGGGGGCCTTTTGGCTTTCTGCCATCACTCATATTTCAAGGTCCAGACGGTGGAAGTCAATCAAAATATACTTAAATATGCCTGTAATTGCTCCCGGACTCAGTATCCCGGGGTTTGTTACTCAAGGGCTCAAAGCATCTATGTTACCATCACTATGACTTCCAGATGCGTTTGATCCTTCTCAGATTAACTTCCGCGCCGAGGCCTCCACCCAAGCCGGGATCGGCATCTCTTATTCCTTCGGCTACATCTTGCCCAGCTAGCAACGTCCAGCGCGGGCCAGCAGCGAGGGCCCTCTTTCCGTCACCTGACGGCTCGCTTACATTCATTCTCCCTGTGGATGCTCCCAGCACAGGAGCTCAGCTCAAGATCACGCAGCTCTGGCGGGCGGGCGGATCAGGCTTTGTGCTCCCAGGGCCGGCTTTTGTCGCCATAGCAATGGTTCTCAAAGCAGTGCCCCCCGAACAGCGGCGGCATCACTCGGGATCTTGTTAGAAATAGAAGCGCTCAGGCCCCACCCCAGACCTCCTGAAACAGACACTCTCGGGGCGAGCCCAGCATACAAATCAAAACCAAAACACAGGAGGGTCCTGTGTTTTAACAACCCCCTCGGAGGACTCAGACGCGGCCTCAATTTAGAGACTCGCTCTTCTCTGCCAAGCTCAGTGTCCTGCAGGGTGTGTTATTCCAGCCACTAGACTGTAAACTCCCCGAAGGCAGGACTTCCGCCTTCTTCATCTCTGAGCGAGGCACCGTACAAAATCTAATAGTAATGAAACGGAGCAGGACCCTGTGGTCCTTCCCCCTACAGCCTCGCCTGCCTTTTGTCTGTGGAAAAACGTTAGCCAAAGAATCAATTGAATCAGAGAAGTGAGAAAATGCAGAAGCAAAGGAAAACAGTCCAACAAGACTAAATAATAATAGTTTAGTCCATAAGCTAAGTCAAGGACATTTAGTTCCTTCTCGAGGGCTATAGGTAATATTCTGAGCCATAACCTGGGAGCTGTCTTGTAGACACTGAAACCCCACCAGGTGGAAGAAGTTAACCACACGATGACCAGGCTGTAGCCGTGACATGAGCTGCCACAATTCCGAGAACTGGCCTCGAGGAAATGGGAACAAACCGACCCTGGAACTGAAGATTAACAGTATAATCAAGATGATGCTGATGAGACCACCGCAGGACTGATTTCAAGGCGACTGTCAGAGTTGCCTGTGCTGTTTCTGCATGTAGCCCCCTCCCTCTGCCTCTGAAAGTGCTTGCTCTACTGGTTGTCGGGTGTGGGGGTGGGGGTGTCGGCCTATGGACAGGAGTCCACCCTCCCTTTCCCCCCAAACCCCCATTGCCAGCCTCCAAAATAAAGCAAACTTTCCACCAACCTTGCCTCTCTATTGGTTTTAGAGCGGCGAGCAGCCAGACCCCACTTTCAGTAATAGTAACAGCAAACATTGCTGAGCTCTTACTGTGTGCCAGAGGGGCATCTCTCTCATTCAACCCTCAGAAGGACCCTTGCAGGCAGGTACTGTTATTACCTACTTTTTACAGATGAGGACACAGGAGCAGGGTGAGGAAGCCGCTTGCTCAGAATCCAAGGTCATCCAAGGTTACCACCTGGGAAAGCCGGGATGGGAACCCTGGGGTCTGACCGAGCGCTTCCCCCCCAGGTCCCCCTGCTCAGCAGTTGCTTAGTGAATCAACTCTCACCACCTGGACCCTCCCATGCACCATGGGGAGGAAAAGGCTAAAATGTAAAAGAGTCGACATACCGAGCAGCTTAGGGGGATAGGGACGGCAGAAAGGAAGGCACGCTTTTCATAGGGAAGTAAAGATGAATGATTAAGCCCCCTCATTTCACCCCTCACAGATCAGGTTGTCTTGACCTCTGATGCAGGAATGGTGCCGAATCTACTCAGTACTGTCGGTTCTAAAGATACCTGAATGTCTTGAACTCCTGCATCAGAAGGTGCAGGCCTCTGGGGAGTCAGGGGAAGGGGGGGTGGGGTGAAGGGAGAGAATTAGATATGGGTTAATGCTCCGGTGCAAGCAGACCTCAGAGAGATTTTGGGGTTGGTTCCAGGCCGCTGCAAAAAATCGAATATCACAATAAAGCAAGTGACACGAATGTTTTGGTTTCCCAGCGCATATAAAAGTTATGTTTACTGTAGTCTATTAGATGTGCAATAGCATTATGTCTATAAAAAGCAATGTACATGCCTTAATTTAAAAATGCTTTATTGCTAAAAAATGCTAACCCTCATTGACAGTGCAGGGTTGCCACTAACGTTCAGTTTATGAAAAAACGAAGTATCTGTGAAGGGCAATAAAAAAAGGTCTGCCTGTAGGGATGCTTGAATTCAAAACACCTGGTCCAGGTCATGACTGTGGTGCTTAGAATCTGTGTAACACATAGGCCATGAGCCACTTTCCCTCTCTGGGCCTCAGTTCCTCATCTATAAAATGGGGATAATGAAAATAGCTGTTTGACTTGTGTGTGGTGTGGATGAGCTGGTGGCTGTGAGAGGTGCGTGTTCTTTGCTGTGACCAGGACATGTCGCAATGCAGGGAGGGCGTTGAGGAGATGCCCACCCAGCCTTGATTTCCAGTGTGAGATTCTTCCCTACATGCGCTCCCTTCCCCAGAACATATGTGTGTGATTTCTCAGCACTCAATCAATGCAGCACCCAGGCCTGATCTCTGAGCCTGGAAACCAGTTCACGGCCCTTTTGAAACAGGAAATTTCTAAAGAGAAAGGGCCGGACCGACCGAGGAGCAGAGGGTCCCCTAAGGATGCGATGCTGTTCTGCATCCCAACCCTCAAAACCATGGCCTTTCTCAGCCTGGATTTATAGACTCCCACTTAGACGTCGGGGTTTCCCCACTGAGCAGCTTCTTCTCACCCACCCCGCTTCAGGCACCAAAGCCCTTTCTAAAATGTCTTCACCTTTCACGGGACACCAGCTCACAAATTCCCCATTCCAAATAAATGAGAAGGAAACCCCTTTCCGCCAGGTTTTGCTTGAGCCCCGAGCCACCCGAAGCCAGGATAAAATTTCGAGGCGGGGTGCACGTGTGTGTAATTGCTTCCTGAGAGGAAGACCGCGAGAGCCTGTTGAGGTGTTAATGATGAAAGCCACAGCATCTGTTACTGTGGCAAAGTCCCATCTGGATCGACTACATGAAATCGCTTTTTATGTGGATGTGGCCCTTAACAGAATCCCTTCGCCTTTGTTAGGGAGCTTCCCACACGAGGAAAACAAAGCAAATAAAGCACACCCCACTCACTTCGCTCTACGGAGTAACAGTGCTCTTGCTGACCCGCAGATCGTGTGATCAGATCTGGGCAGGGGTTTCCTTATAGGGAAAGAACTTGGAGACTGTTGGTGGACGCATTGCTCTAAGCATCACAGTTGGGTACCTGATGAGGAATCACAGTATCTGGTGTTTAGTCTGAAATCCAAGGTTCAGAGGAGACTGGGTAACCTGAACAAAATTCTGGAAGATCTATGACGCGTAGCTTTTTCACCTGTAAAACAGGCTTGATAACACGTGCCCTTTCATCTCAGTTTAACCTTACAAAAACTAAGGTGATGCCTTAGGTCCATAGAACGACAGCATGAAAAGGAACCATAGTTTGAGGTTGGGTCCTACTTCCTTCTTTTATTAACAGGGAGACAGAAGCTCAAAGAAGCCAAGCATTCAGTCCAAGGACACCTATTGCTCAGGGATTGAATGATCCAGAAATCCGGTCTTCCAACTTTGAGGGGGATTGGTTGTTGGCTCTCATCTTGGCTAAAATAGAACTTTGCTCATTCCCAATCCCTCCCTTTGCAAGTGACTTTAGTCTTATTTACCCAGGCAGCAAAGTGACTTGGCAGACTGTGGCTGGGGGCATGGGATTCTCCCCCGACTACATTCACTGCACCTGTTCTAGTTGCCCAGGTGCCCAGCTAACAAGTCATCCTACTGCCTACAGACATGGCCTCGGGGACCCTAGCCAGCCAGGGGAAGCATCCTTGGCCCCTTCTGGCAGGAAACCAGTGCCTGGAATGCAATACGAGTAAAAGCTGAACTAGCTAAGTCAAAGTAAAGTTCTACATTTCCCCAACCATGACGTTTTAGTTCATCTTTCCTGTATGAAGATAGGACAGTTAGCTCCATAAAAATGGAAATAGAGCTTTCCTGTTTGGGTGTCTGTGATACCACCAGAGAAGTTACAGTTTTGATGATGTAGCTTCCCCCCCACCCCAGAAAAAAAGTAATATTCCTGGTCCAGATTTGGAATTCGTTTCAGCCAACTGACTGCCCAAATAAATACAAGAGTTTCCTTTACCTCATTAAAAGGCAAAAAGAGATTTCTAGAATGTTTGCTGGGTGGAGCAAATGGGAGATGTTAAAGTTTTCTAAATGCTCTCAAGAAAGACCCAATGTTCGTGGCCGTTCATCTATATCTGGAGGAGGGATCTGGTTGTAGAGCCTTGCAGTGAACATGATTGGATATGTTTCATTAAGACAGCACCTCCGGGGCTTCCCTGGTGGCACAGTGGTTAAGAATCCACCTGCCAATGCAGGGGACACAGGTTCGAGCTCTGGTCTGGGAAGATTCCACATGCCGCGGAGCAACTAAGCCCGCGCGCCACAACTACTGAGCCTCTGCTCTAGAACTCGCAAACCACAACTACTGAAGCCCATGTGCTGCGACTACTGAAGCCCGTGCGCCTAGAGCCCGTGCTCCGCAACAAGAGAAGCCACCGCAATGAGAAGCCCGTGCACCACAAAGAAGAGTAGCCCCCGTTCCCTGCAACTAGAGAAAGCCCGTGCACAGCAACGAAGACCCAATGCAGCCAAAAATAAAATTAATTAAAAAAAAAAAAAAAAGACTGCACCTCCGTCTTTGAATTAACTTCTCGTTCCTGTCTTTGGTGCAATATTAATTATTTTTTAATCATCACGGGGAGGCACTTGAAGGAGAAGCAGCTGGAATCGTCCAACCTTAGTTTCATTATACAGATAGGTGTTATAAAAATTAACTTAATTAGCTTGTCACTGCTTGCATAAAATACAACTGCATTTGGAGAACAGATATTGCTTTGCTGATCCAAGGTTAATTACAACAGGGAGTGTGCAAGAGGTCAGGTTCCATGGAGTGGGCAGCACCCTGATATCTGGCCAGCGCAACAGAGATTGTTCCTGCAGTGGGCCCGCCTGGAAACCAGCCGTGGCACAGTTCCAAACCCATCCTTGGGGAATCTCAACATCATCAAATCCAGTGGCTGCAGCCCATCTCTGGCGTTCTCTTCTTATTCTGGGGCCCATAAACCTCCACAGGACAGAGGTGGAAATCAACAAGACACTTTAAGGGGAAGATGGTTCTATGTGATCCTTTGTGCTAACACCAGGAAAGAATGTTCTGTGTGGGATGCAGCTAACATTTACCAAATGCTTCCCACATGCCAGGTACCAAGCTAAGGGATTCCCATGAATGACTCACTTAATCCTTACCCAAATCCTATGAGGCAAATAGTATTATCCCTATTTTGGAGTTGAGGAAACTGAGGCCCAGAGAGATCAAATCACTTGTTCAAGGTCACACAGCTACTTAGTGGTCCAGCCAGCATCTGAATCCAGGTAGTTTGTTTCCAGAGGCTAATTCTCCGTCACTATCCCTCAGAAATTGCCTTTGAATGGAATATTACTATAGCATGCTGCCTTGTCATCATCATCATAAAAATAAGTACTGCTTCTTAGGGGAAAGAGAACTTTGTAAAACATAGAGTTTTACAGAGGCAGGATCCCTTGCAATGAGAAAGTGGACACCAAACCAGAATGTTTCAACCTGATTAAAACACTGAGGAGCTGGTATGGGTTTGGAAGAATCATTCCACTCATTCCGGCTCAATACGCAGATGTGTTTCACGTGTGTAACTGGTTTTGTTTTGTAATTACGCAGCGGCCCATTAAAGGTCGATGTGCTTCTACAATCAGTCAAGCCTTCTAACAACTCATTTGGAGGAGTAAACGGACTTCCTGGAGAAATTTACAGCTTTGGAGACACTGAGATAAGCGCACACCACATCCCTTGAATACGGCTCACCCAGTAAGGGCTGGGATGTCTGGGAAATAAGGGAAATCTCGAACTGAGCTGGTTACAAAATAGCGCGAGACGTGGTTGGCGTCAACCCTGAAACGTTAACGGTGGCGATTGAAAGGTAATTTCACTCTCGACAGATGCTACCTGCACTGTGGACTGGGATGGGCTCTGCTTGACTGGGAAGATTCGTCCACATTTCTGAGAAAATGATCTTAAAATCATTTGCTCTGGTTCCTCACGGGCTCCTCCTGGGTTTGATTTCACATGATGGCATACTGACTTTCTCCACTGGAATGACTTAAAGGCATTTTAAACTTAACTATTTGCTCAGCGCTGCTATTATTTTACGTGAGGCTGTTATTAATTTGCCCTAGAATGATGTGTGGTTTGGATTGGATCGTGCTGATGTGGTTTGTCATAGACGATGTGAAATGTAGGACAGAAGCATGGAAAGAAGGAAAATGAGAATGTGAAAAAATAGTCAGTGAATGTTACTGTGGCTATGAGTAATGTGTCCTGTGCTGCTACTATCTGCATCCATACTGTCCTTTTTTATAGACTATGCGATCCAAAATGTGGGAAGTAACATAGGAATAGGGCAAGCCATTATAGGAGTCATTTATATATATATATATATATATATATATGAACAAACATAGAGTCCAGAAGAAAAAGGGATAAAGTGCAAAAGGATATACAATATGTTGCCCCTCACTGCGGAAGCAATGGTGTCTGGGAAGGGGAGCACCACGGAAGCAGCATGACCCTGAGACTCAGACACTTGAGATTTCCATATTTCTTTCCTCTTCCTTGAGTTGATGGGAGAGGGCAGATGGCAGGAAACATCACCCTGAATAATAACTATAAATAGAGTATAACCTTTAACAATTGTGAACCACCATGTTGTACACCTGAAAATTATATAATGTTGTACATCAACTATACCTCAATTAAAAAAATTTTTTTAAACCTAGAAGAAGGAATTCCCTGGTGGCGCAGTGGTTAAAAATCGGCCTGCCAGTGAAGGGGACACGGGTTCAATCCCTGGTCCGGGAAGATCCCATGTGCCGTGGAGCAACTAAGCCTGTGTGCCACAACTACTGAGCCTGTGCTCTAGAGCCCGCAACCCACAACTACCGAGACCGTGTGCCACAACGACTGAAGCCCATGCGCCTAGAGCCCGTGCTCAGCAACAAGAGAAGCCACCGCAATGAGAAATGAGAAGCCCGTGCACCACAACGAAGAGTAGCCCCCACTCGCCACAACAAGAGAAAGCCCACGCGCAGCAATGAAGACCCAATGCAGACAAAAATAAATAAATAAATGAATAAATAAATTTTAAAAAAATCCTAGAAGAAGCCATGTTAAAGAAAAAAGAAGAAGAAATAGCACTGGGATTTTGTTGGGGTGATACACTATTCTGTACTGAGTGTGATGGTAGCCCTACAAATCTATGCATGTGTTAAAATTCACAGAACTGTACATCTAAAGAAAAATGTCAATTTTACTGTTCGATAATCTTAAAAACATTAATCATATATATTTATAATTTTATAAATATATAATTTGTTTGTATAAAATGAATCACCCCAGGTGGCACCTGGAAGGATGTCCTTGTGAGGTGGAGGAATTAACAAGCTGTGGTACGTCCATACAATGGAATACTACTCACCAATAAAGTCTCCAAACTGTCTGCACATACAACAGCATGCACTCATTTAAAAGGCTTTTTGCTTACTGTGTAGCGCAGGGAACTATATTCAATATCTTGTAATAACCTGTAATAGAAAAGAATCTGAAAAAGGAGATACATATATATCAGATTTTTTATATATATATGTACACCTGAAACTAACACAACATTGTAAATCAACTATACTTCAATAAAAAAATAAAATAAATAAAATAAAAGGCTTTGTGCTGAGTGAAAGAATCCAACCTCAGAAAGTAATGTAATAAATAATTCCAGGGGCTTCCCTCGTGGCGCAGTGGTTAAGAATCCGCCTGCCAATGCAGAGGACACAGGTTCAAGCCCTAGTCCAGGAAGATCCCACGTGCCGTGGGGCAACTAAGCCCACGCGCCACAACTACTGAGCCTGCACTCTAGAGCCCACGTGCCACAACTACTGAGCCCACGCGCCACAACTACGGAAGCCCATGCACCACAACTACTGAAGCCCGTGTGCCTAAAGCCCATGCTCCACAACAGGAGAAGCCACCGCAGTGAGAAGCCCGCACACTGCAACGAAGAGTAGCCCCTGCTCGCCGCAACTAGAGAAAGCCTGCGTGCAGCAACAAAGACCCAATGCAGCCAAAAATAAATAAATTTATTTTAAAAATAAATTAATGAATAATTCCATTTACATGACATTCTAAAAAAGACAAAATTATAGTAACAAAGAATGAATTAGTGGTCGCCAACAGTTCCTGTTGAGGTGAGGCAATGAATGGCTTTGAGATGATGTAATTATTCGGTATCATCACTGTAGTGTTGTTTACACAAATCTTTACACAAACTCATAGAATTGTATACATACACACACAACTTACTGTATGTAAGTTGTGTGTGTATGTAATTTTGTTAATTTGAAAAACAAGTATTGAGAGGTATCATTAGTTTTTCATTTTAATTAGTGTCCGTGTTTGTATTCTAACACTGACTTAACACAGTATCACAAAGATATACTATGTTTCTTTTATGTTAAATGGATGCCATGTTATTTTATGTCTGAGAGTTGTCCAGGGTTTACCGTGAAATAATACAAGAGTCTAGAAGGCTCATAGGGTTTGTTGGTGCCTTGGGGGACCCCTGTTGATGGGGCCCCAGGTTCGGCATTCAGGCAGGTGTCAGGTGGGGGATAGAATCTATCCTAGGAGAGCTCTGCTGAGCAGTGAAGACAGTTTGCTGATTCAACCCCCATCTCCTCAAGCCACGCCTCCATTGTATGAACAAAGACCACGCCAAAGAATGGGTGAGTGCATGTTTGTTTCACTGGGGACTTCAGTGACTTCAAGTATTGGGGGTTTATTAAAAGTATGCACAAGCACAGAACCCCAGGAAGACCCAGACAAGGGGGCCTCAAGAAGAGCAGGAAGTGGTGGGTGATTTTGACTCCAAGATGGTCAATGGGCTTCCACAGCTGGAGCTGATGAATCTTTGTTATGTGTTCCACCACCAATCATAATTCAGCTGATATTCTCAAGTCTGGTTCTTCCTAATTATTAACTGGTTTATTCCTTCTCTCGATTCTTTATATCCTTTCTCTATCTCACAGCTTTTGTTCATTCCTACTGTCCACTTCCTCGTAGCTTCAGCTAATGACTGTACTGATACCTCAGCTCAGCTCTCACTGCTAACTGTGCATTTCTTGATCCACTGAATCCGGCCCAGCTCATATTTTTGTGTCGGTCCACATCACAGATTACTGGCCAGCTCATGAACCGGCTGTTCTTTAATTCCAGTGCCCACTCCAGGCCCAGTTAGCTGTCACCAGGTGTGGGAGTAGTCACCTGGCCTGTATCAAGCTGCATCTTCATGACACAGTCCCACTTAGAAGAGGCTGTGGGCTTGGAGACACCATGATCATCCTGTCTACTACAGTATCCCACAGTTACCAAACTGTACAGGATACAATACAACAAAATGCTAAATTTTGTTAATATATAAGTGCCAAGAACTATAAAGGATCTGGGAGTCTATCCTACCTGTAGGCTATTAAGCTAACCTATTATTATTTCATGGATGTTGGCAGAAGACACAAGATTCCTGGGTCAGAGACAATATAATTATAGCACAGCAGGCAGCTTGAGTTTCCTGTCATGTCCATTCCCTATGGCTCTCAAGTCCCCTGGGGAGTGATACAGATGAACCTAGATGGATGCCTTCACAAACAGTGGGTTGCATTAAAGAAGAGGAACACTGAGATTGCTGTGAGTGGT
Source organism: Aethalodelphis obliquidens (assembly GCF_003676395.1). Taxonomy (NCBI): domain Eukaryota; kingdom Metazoa; phylum Chordata; class Mammalia; order Artiodactyla; family Delphinidae; genus Aethalodelphis; species Aethalodelphis obliquidens. The sequence goes on from NW_020837982.1 coordinate 14,839,723, forward strand.
AACAATGCCCTCTCTCTGGCCAGGAGGGCTTGGTACTTCATCACTCAATCTTGCTTGCTGCAAACACAATTTTGAGAAATGGACCAGGCAGACAGTGGTCAGGATCTTGCATTTTTGGCAGACTCAGCTCGAGCATGAAGGGACGCTCAGAGCCCGTGGTAGTGGTGAATTGCCTCTCCCAGCAAGAAATTATCCTCAGCCAATGTAGAAATGATGGAGAATGCAATCAAACAGTAACTAGTGTCAATAAATAACCTCTACTTTGTACCACAGAGTATTCCTAGAAATGTCATCATTATAAGATTAAAAAGTTAGAGTACCCACTTTCTTCCCAATCTCAAGCCTGCCCACCTCCCTCTGGAAAAAAAAATGTTTGGGCTAGCCCTAAGATTGCAATGACCACTTGTGGGCATGGGATGGCATACTGTCAAAAGTCAGATTTTCTGGGAGAAGTTTCATTCTTCCTAGTCTGATGCAGGGGCCTAAAGAGAAAGCAATGGTTTGCTGCAATCATCCAATGAGAGCTGAAAATAATCAAGAGTACCCTACCTGGGGTGGTAGCTGTACATCACACACACTCCGAGCATGCTGGGTCCCCTTTCACTCCTGGGGTCTCAGCCTTGATCTCCCCAAGGCCGTAAGGCAAACATCCATCTCAACACGACGCTAGTCTTAAGAAGTGACTTTCTTCTTGATCCATGATCAAATCCCCAGTCCTTCTCTTCTGGGTGATGTATCAGTCTTTTATGGAATCTACCTGGTGATTCAAGACGCAAAGATCGTCTTCCTCTCCTGGAAGACAGGTCACTTTCCAGGGGCTGTTCTCGTGGGCACATGTGGAAACTGGACTGGTGATAAGAACTTTCCTACTGAGTGCCTCCTGTGTGCTAAATATTATTTCATTTTCACAACAACTCTGTGAGGGAGAGAATGATTATCCACGCTTTACAGCTGGGGTAACTGATGCTTATAGAGTTTGAGGAATTTCCTAGGGTCACACAAATAGTAAGTGGTGAAGGCAAGTTTTGAACCCAGTGCTAGAGGCTGAGCAACTCTTCACCACTCCCCCGGTTTACTCTTGGACGTGGACAGCCCTGGGTTCCTTGGGGGCTTTCCTACTGCCGTCTGAGTGGAGCAGCTGCTCAATGTTGCAAAAACAGCCCTGTGTTTAGAGTCACGTGATCTCGGATTAAGCCCCTTCTTCACAATGTACTGACCTAGCTATGGTAACCATCACAATATTACTACATTACCTAGTGAACAAGGGCCTGTTTCTCAGGTCAGGAAACTAACACCAGCCTTTTCTAACTTCACAGGGTTATTGAGATATTCAGCTGTCACAAGAGTGCTTTATAAACTTACAGCAGTCTATAAATATAAGACAACAGCAAATTGCTGTTTGCTCTCAACTGTCCAAAAAATATAGAGTCTGGCTTCAATATGGGCTCTGCTCTCACTGAACAATCATACGACAAACTTTAATTTGGGGGGTCAAATAGCTTTCTTTTGGTATGATGGGTGGTGACTGTCCTGGGTTGAGAAGGATGCCCAGGCCTCACTGGACTCAGCAGAGAAGGGTACCGTGACTACTGCAACAGTTAGGAGAGAGGAGGAAGGTTATAGTCATGCCTGATTGTTCCATGCTGGTCTTGGGGTGAAACAGAGATAAATGAAGACAAAATGAGTATTCTGTGACAGTCCTCAACAGTTCTGCAGGAGCCCCAGGTATGGGCATCTGCTACAGTTGTGGTGATTCCTTCGGTATCAGAGGACTTCTTAAGTTATTGAAGTGCCCATAGTGGGAGAATAAGTTCTCCCACTGTACCAGCAGCTTGGATAATTTTTCATCCTGGAGGCATGCCTGGGCCTGACTCCTGGGATGGGGAACCTTATGGCTGGGAGCCATAATGAGAAGCAAATCTCCCAGGATTGGGGCCCATGATGTGATGAAAAGCTCTGACAGTGGATGAGATAAGAAGTGCTGAGTGGAAGCATGCATGGCTGATCCCACAACTTCTATTAAAAACAGGCCTCCCGCTCCATCATTCACACAAGTTTTTCTTACTCTCTGCCCATCAGTTAAGAAAACTATTAGGAGAGTAACACTGACCAAAGACCAGGGCTGTGACTCTGAGGAAGTGATCCTTGGTGTGCTGGGATATGGGGCAGTGACATCTGGAAAGGTCCTTGGGAGAAAAACAGGGGGCTCCAATTAAACATGATTCAGTCTGGGTGGCCAGGCAAACGTATCCGGGACCCACATAAGAGGCCCAGAGTTTTCACCACTCTCTGCATAGAAAAGTGTTTTCAAACCAGTTCATAGCACTTTGTTCTCCTATTTGGGAAATAACTCTCCTTGCCCCCATATTAAAACAAATTTAAACGTATTTAAACAAATAAAACACCCAGAGTGCCAGTCTTCAGGGATAACCATTGTTTACATTTTGGTGTACATCTTTCCTATATTATGTAGATAAAAATATCTACATAATATATATTATGCACATATATGTGCATAATATATATGCACGTATATATGTAGATAAAAATACGATCAGTCTATAGATCTGACCATCAATTATGTCAGCCAATAGCCACATGTGGCCACTCAGAATTAATTAAAACAAATATTTTAAAAATTCAGTTTCTCAGTTACACTAGCCACATTTCCAGTACTCAAAACCTGCATGGGGCCGTTGGGCTGTGCAGATAAAACACATTTCCATCCACACAGAAAGCTCTGCTGGACAGTGCCTCTCATAGATACAGTCCTGTGAGCTTTTCTCACTGACTGTGAACATCTTTCATGAAATAAAATATGACTGTAAGAGTAGCCTTTTTAATGACTGCATAGTATTCCTCTTTGTCCATGTTCAATCACTTTTTTAAACCATTTCTCTAAAGTTGAAATTCAAATCATTTCTGGTTTGTCACCATGATTCAGTTAACTTCCTAAGAGCTAACTGTTGATTATCATGTGTGGTTATTTTTTTACGATTACTTCCAAAGCAGACTGCACAGTTTTTAGGTCATTTTCATACCTATGACAAAATTAACTTCCAGACAGGTTGCATCAATTTATACTCCTCCCAAGTAGGGTACACAAGTACCTCTTACTCTAATCTAACAAATAATTTTTTAAATTATTGCCAGTTTGATAATAATTTTTTATCAAAGCAGCATTATCTCAAAGATGTTTTGGTTTGCAGTTATTGGATTTCCAGGGTTTATTTGGGTTTATAACCACTTGTATTTCTTTTGCCGCCTGCTTTTGCTGAACTTTTAATTGAATCATTTATCCCTTTCTAATTGATTCATACAAAATCTTTATATGTCGAGGAATTAAGCCCCTCCATAGAACTTACAAAACTTGTTTTGGTTTGTCGTTTGCTTGTCAATTCTTTTTGTTTTACTTACAAACATTATAAAATTGCATTTAGTCAAGTCTCTCGGTTTTCTTCTTAGATTTCTATTTTTGATAAGACACTTAGATCTACCCTGCTAAAAATTATATATAAATATTTACTGTGTTTTATAGTTTACTTTTTTAAGTGCCTAAAACTTTAGTACATCTGGAATTTATTTAGGGTGTAGTATGAGTTTGGCATTTACGTTTACTTTCTAAATGGTTAGCCAGCTTTCCTCAGACCGTTTGTTGAATTACTATTGTTTACTTTTTAACTGATTTTAAATTTCACCTTTATCAAATATTACATTTACATATATACTTGGGTCTGCTGTTATGTTTCCTATTCTATTTTATTACTCTGTCTTTCTAATTTGGTGCAAATAACATATTGATTTAATTATTATACTATATATTACATGTTAATATTTGTGTGGTAAGTCCTTCTTGTAACTTTTCTCTTCCAAAATATTTTTGGCTTTTCTAATTTGCTTGTTCTCCAATACGAATGTTAAAACCATTTTGTGAAATTTCAGACAACAGTTCTGTCAAAGTTTTTATTGGCATTATTAATATGAAACTAAATTTGTGAAAATTTGATATTTTATCAATATTAAATCTTCTCATCAAGGAATATGGTATATCTTTTAATTTATTCTCATTCTTGTATATGTTTTGTTCAAGTTTATCAGTTGTTTTCTTTCTATAGGCCTTGAACATTACTTACGAATTTCACTCCCACTTTGCCAAAAACCTGGCCCTGGCTGCTGGGGTGAACTGGACTGGGAGCCACACTAGAAAGCAAATTCCCTGCACTGGGACACATGATGTAATATTTTAATTTTTTAAAAAAATGGTTCTTGGGCTTCCCTGGTGGCGCAGTGGTTGAGAGTCCGCCTGCCGATGCAGGGGACATGGGTTCGTGCCCCGGTCCGGGAGGATCCCACATGCCGTGGAGCGGCTGGGCCCGTGAGCCATGGCCGCTGAGCCTGCGCGTCCGGAGCCTATGCTCCACAATGGGAGAGGCCACAGCAGTGAGAGGCCCGCGTACCGCAAAAAAAAAAAAAAAAAGGTTCTTGGGGCCTTCCCTGGTGGTCCAGTGGCTAAGAATCCGCCTTCCAGTGCAGGGTACGAGGGTTCAATCCCTGGTCGGGGAAATGGGATCCTGCATGCCGTGGGGCAACTAAGCCCACGCGCCAAAACCAGAGAGTCCGTGTGCCGCAACTAAGACCTAACGCAGCCAAAAATAAATAAATATTAAAAAAAAGAAATAGTTGTTGTGAATGAGATCTGTTTTTTTCAGATCTCATAGGATATCACTTATATGTGGAATCTAAAAAAATGATACAAATGAACTTATTTACAAAATAGAAATAGACTCACAGACATAGAAAATAAACTTATGGCTACCAAAGAGGAAAGGGGGGAGGTCTTTAAACACCATTATATTTTGAGATACTGCAATAGTTTCTAGGTTGGATATCTTGGGGTTTGCAAAGAGATGATCATTTTATTTGCAAGAAATATTTGTCAATATTTAGAATTTTGACTTCTTTTTCTTATTATAGATCAATATAGTGCAGTGCTTAAAAAGCATCACTGTTTCAGACAGACAGACCTGGGTAAATTCATACTGTACCGCGTACTAATTCAAACCTTCTGCATTTTACCCAATTTCTAAGGCTGTTTCCTCAGTTGTAAAAAGGGATAATGATACCTACTTTATAGGGATCTTCTGAGGATTAAATGAAATATTGTCCATAAGGCACAAAGCCCAGTACCTGGCACATACAGAGTCTATTATTGTTTGTCTGATTGCAGTTGGCTGGAACTCCCAGAACCTTGAATATTAACCATAATGGCGGGCATCAGGCTTTAATGGCATGAGATTCATTGCTAAATAGAAATACCAGGCACTGTTGATGACAATGTTGATGACGATGACAGTATGATGGTGATGATGATGATGACTAACATTTATTCAGCACTTGTGCCCCATCCAGCACGTGCGCTCTAAAGACGATTGCAGGAAATTACTCCAACATCTTGCAAACTTGCTCCTAATCATATTGCTTTTATCCATTCATTCCATCATTCAATTAATTCATTCAACAATCATTTGTTGAGCATGCACCAAAGCTCTCACTTCATATGCCTCAATTCTTATTATAGTCATTTTGGACAGGGTGTTACTCATTGAATGAAGAGGGAAGAAACAAATAAATCAACAGACGATGGAAGGTAAGTGCACCTATGCTCTGTGTATAAACCACCTACAGAACCACACGCACGCACAGGTGATGGTGCAGTTCATTACCATGATCCTTCCTGTCCATTATGGATGGACACTGAAAAGCAAAGGATGGGGGGCAGGGTTTGTAATGGGATAAAGAATGGGGCTGGCCTTCCTCTGATGAAAGATCACCCATTCAACCATCATTTACTGGTGCTAATAAGAAAAAGATGGAGAAGATGGGGATCTTGCCATCGAGTCACTCGTAGTTGAGAAATCCAGACGGGTAAGGAGCATCACAGCAGAACGTACAAATGTAAACGAGGACCTAGAGAAGTGCTTGTGCAGGGAGGTGAGGGTTGCTGGCTTGTTACGGGTGGGAAGGAGACAGGGCTGGGTGAGTGACGAGACTAGGCAGTAAGGGAGAAAAGGCAGGCTCACGCTGGGCATGGCTTATGCAGAGGCACAGAGGCACCCTGGAGCCGACTGCTTCACTTGCCAAATAGCCTGTTTTGTAGTGAACTGGAACTGAAAGGAGGTGGGCTTTGTGATTAAATTCAATTTGAAGCCTGGCTACAAATTAGAGCTTATCTTATATGGTTTAATGAGGTCAGCAGAAGGGAAACAAATTGTGCCTGGTTAGTATTCCTAGTCAAGATATGTACTGGGGCAAAGCAAAATGAAGAAAGGAAATACAACTTTCACTGGGAAGAGATTGGGGACAAAATGAGGAACAGAAGGAATCTACTGCTTTCAGGAGGTGTTAATTTTCTTTGGATGCGCTCAGTTTCTCCATTTTTTCTCTTTCCACCCTTATCTTTTTCTTCTCCTAGACCCTTAGTCAGCCGCAGGTTTCTAGGCTGGGTGGATTTCTCGTAACACCGAGGAAGAATATTAGCTAGGGGTGGAAGAAGGTTATTTAAACTTCTCCCTAAAGTCCTACACAGGCAGGATGTAGCCCCTTGGCCTCTATTATATGCTAATGAATCCAGAATTGGGGGGATTGATTCATTTGCCCTCCAGAGTCAGCTTCTCTTTCCTCTCTCTCTCCCCTGCTTCCTTCTCAGGTATTTGGGTTTGGCAGGCTGTTTAATGGGTGGAACCCACAGACACAAGGAAGTGATTTTATGGACTTTCTTCTGGGCTCATGTACAATTTTTTAAAATTCCTTTTGATCCTCTAAGATCCCAGCAGCCTACTCTGGTTAACATCATTAAGAAGCTATAGCTACACCCAGGGCTGTCCTAGGAGCCACGCTTCTCATGTGCTAAGCTGCAGGCAATTCTGTCTCCCTGCCTGGAACTGAAGGCATCTTGAGAAGATTCAAGCAAACAGAAGTGGAGAGTCAGATCGTTACCATGTGAATTTTATCAATGTTTACATCTGCGCAAAGCATTTCATACCAAATAAATCTCTGAGAAATTCCACAGCCATCTTCCCCACCTTTAGGTTGAAGAGCTTAACCCTCAGTTCTTTTGTATAAATGTCCTGAGGCAGTGCCTCGTAAGGTTTGAAGGTTGATCCTGTTCTGAAACTTGAGCTTATTCTCGTGAAATTCCTAGGGGTGTCTGGATCGGAACTACTACCTGGACACCTTGGGGGACTGCAGGAAATGGGTTATCAAAAGAGACTTCAAACTCTAACCAGACCTGTGAGTCAGATCACCATCATGGCCTAAAAATGCCTGAGGCCAGGCTGTTACCCCAGCCCTGTGTCTGCCTTTTGATCAGACCTTCCTGCCTGACTTTTGATGGCATTGTGAGCACATACAGATAAAATACAATAAAACACAGATAAAGTTGTTTGTTATGAGTGTGAGGCCAGATTACACCCATTCATTTTTTGATGGGATTACTAGACTAGTTCTGTCAAGAAAGTACAGCAATCCTAGTGCATTTTTTTTACATTTGCATTTTTTTTTGTTCTGGCTTCCCTCCCCCGCCACCTCCAGTTTTATTTTATTTTTAAATTTTTTAACATTTCTATTGGAGTATAATTGCTTTACAATGGTGTGTTAGTTTTGGCTCTATAACAAAGTGAATCAGCTATACATATACTTATATCCCCATATCCCCTCCCTCTTGCGGCTTCCTCCCCCCCATCCCACCCCCCCCAGTTTTATTCAGATATAATTGACATATAACATTGTATAAGTGTAAGGTGTGCAACATAATGATTAGATACATGTATATATTGCAAAGTGATTACCACAATAAGTTTAGTTAACGTTCATCACCTAACATAGTTATCAGTTTTCTTCCTTGGGATGAGAACTTTTAAGATCTACTCTCTTAGTGAAAACAACCAAACAGACAAACAAACAAAACACCTGAAACTAACACAACACTGTAAATCAGCTATACTCCAATAAAATTAAAAACAAAAAACTACTCTCAACAATTTTCAAGTATACAGTATATATTATTAACTAGTCATTATGTTGTACATGACATCCCCAGAACTTATAAGTGAATATTTGTACCTCTTAATTACCTTCACCCAACTCCCTCTACCCCCCACCAATCCCTGATTAACTAATTCACTGAATTTGAGTTAAGGTATTTGAGCTGTGTATTCATAGTGTCTCCATGTACATAAACAACTGTAGATTGAATGACAGTACAATTAGGAAGAATTGTACCTTATTGAATACCTGAGTCTGAAAGATGAAGAACAAAGATTAGCATCAATCTGTGAAATTGTCTCTAACGATGACACACAGGGCTCTACCCTATGGGGCATTTTTACTTATGCCAAGTTTGAAGGTGGATTTTAGGCTCATTAAATTTGTGGATAACACAGTAGAAACACTAAATAATGGAACTGAGTTCACCCAGTGGACTCAGACAATGGGTCAGGTGGTGGTGGGCAGGGAACAGTGGAAGCTGGCCATGTGTTTTCTTCTTCCTCCCCTCCCCCATCACACCCTTCTCTCATTCACCTTTGTGGCGTATCCAAGTTTATACACCCCACACAGGGCTATTGAGGGATTAAACGAGATGAAGGGAAGTGGGTGAGGTAGCATCATTCCCTACATTCTTCAGGACTACTGGCAGTCCGGTGGTTAAGGCTCTGCGCTTCCAATGTGGGGGCCACGGGTTCGATCCCTGGTCGGGGAACTAAGATCCCACATGCCTCAAGCCCGAACAAAACAAAACAAAACACACCTTCTTCAGTCTTGGCCCAGGATTTCAGGGTGGGCCAAGATGACAATCTTCTAAGCAGTACTAGCAGGGGCAGAACTCAAACTCTAGGTCCCCTTCTTTGCAAATTATTCTGACGTCTCTAGAAATGTTCTTTGGGAGTGAACACATCTGCCTTTGTGAACACGAGCAGTCGGTGCAATAAAATGGTGGTTACGGAGATCTGCACATGCTTGATGTGTTCTTTTCATCAGGCAACCAGGCCCAGGATAAAGCAACTGCTACTAACATGTGCTTCTGCTGAGGCAAACACATCAAAAAGACCACCAGAGCTAAAAATAGACAGGACATCAGATGCATTCAGGCCACAAGCTCGAGAGGCAGCCTTTTAGATGGGCTACCACATATGCTTAAAATAATGATTCAGCGATGAAGACGCACATTTTGGAGCTAAAAGAACTGTAAGAAATCAGGTGGCCTAACTCCTCACTTGAGTGTGGAGAACACTGGGCAGAGAGAGGTCTGATGTTGTGGGACTCGAGGGACATTGTTCCAGCTAATGATTAAGAACTCTCCAGACAATAGGGGCTTCTTAGATAATGGGTGAATTTCCAGGATGTCCGGCCCCCTTCCGAGAAGGAGGGAGATAACAAAATGTAAAAAAGGTGTCTGTCAAAGACCAATCAGGCAGCT